>NC_089008.1:837172-915138 GCF_963932015.1 Anas acuta | reverse complement strand
GAGGAGCGTGTTCTCTGACCTTCCTAGGAGGAAACACCCTCCCCATTAGAAAGACAAGGACCATCTTCCCAGGAAGCAATGTTAATTTCCCACTGACTCCTCTCTTTCTTTGCAGGAAGAACTGTGGAGATAAACACCACAAGGGCCCTAGAATCCTTGCGTCAAGAGGAGGAGAGGATCCTGAGTGAGAAGCTGGCTGTGTTGCAGAGCCAACTGGAAGTTTCACAGAATGCAGCCACACCTCTGGAGGAACAGGCCAAAACTCAGACTTCCCTCCAGGCAGTTTCTGAAAAGCTCCATACTCTGCAGAAATCTTTGCAGACCCTGGAGACATCCAGAGAGGAAGAGCTTCAGATCCTCAGAGAAGAAATGGAAGGCAGAATAAGCAAAGATTTGGAAGCAGCCAAAAAGTCCTGGATCAAGGATTGCCTGCTAGAGATGGAAACTAAGCTAGGTGAGCATAGGAATTCACATGAAGACCTTTGCCTTTGTGAAAGCCATAACTGTAATTTAAAGACACCATCCATTGAGCAAGTCCTCTGGGTGTCTTATAAGGTGCTACTGAAGTACAGTCCTTTCTTTGGGAGAGAATTTTCACAACTCTCTCATGCCTTTTAGACATTTCCCTGCTGACGTATTGGCTGCACATTGTATAAGTCCTTTTCTCTTCCTCCTCTTTGAAGGAGTGTGTTTGATGAGCTCTCAGTGATGTAATAATTGTCGCCCCACACCACTTATGAAAGTGGTGAAAGTACCTGCTGATGATCTTGGAACACTGACCTCAACACACCACTATCCCAGCACTATTTCTCCCTTTCACTTTGTGGTTGCCCACAGACGTTCTCCCTGTGCAGAAGATGTCCAGTCCTTGACTAGGAATGATTCTGATGAGTGTGACACCACAGACCAATGCAGGTAGAATAGAATAGAATCATTAAAGTTGGAAAAGACCTCTAAGATCATCTAGTCCAACCTTTAACCTAGTACTGACAAGTCTACCACTAAATCATGCTACTAAGTTCTACATCTTCACATTTCTTGAAGACCTCCTGGGATGGGGACTCAACCACTTCCTTGGCAGCCTGTTCCAGTGCCGCACAACCCTTTCACTAAAGAAATTTATTTTCCTAATATCCAACCTAAACCTCCCCTGGTGCAACTTAAGACAATTTCTCATTGTCTTATCACTTGGTGCTTGGGAGAGTAGCCTAATCTCCACCTCATTACAACCTCCTTTAAGGTAATTATAAAGTACTGTAAGGTCACGTATCCTGGCTGTGCCCCCTCCCAGCTTCTGGTGCACTCCTAGCCACCTTGCTGGCAGGGCAGCATGAGAAGGAGAAAAGTCCTTGGCTCTGTGTAAGCACCGCTCTGCAACAACTAAAATATCAGTGTATTATCAGTAGTATTTTAAGCAAAAATCCCAAACACAGCATTGTGTGAGCCTCTGTGAAGAACATTAACTCTGTCCCAGCCAAAACCATGACAGTGGCATAGTGTTAGAGAGCACTAGCAGGCAGAAGACACTTGCTCGGAGAAAGCATTTTGCTCCCATAACTTAACATTTACTTTCTGAACACATCTGTTTTTTATTTTCATTTATTTTTTATTGTCAATGAGACTGTGTATGTGCAAAGATGAATAGACAGTCACTAAAGTTAAGTGGAGGAAGGATTGTATCAGGGATGGGGCACTCCTGATCCCTTCTTTGCATGACCATTCAATCAGAATGACTGCAGGGATGGACTCATAGCATTTGGGCACCATTACTGAGTGTGCTCCCTTGTGAGTGCTTAAAGGACTTGATGATGAGTCAAGGCTTAAAGCAGTGTCTCAGGAGAACAGGTAGCCCCGAGGAAAGGAAATGCTATGCACTGGGATGTAGGGTGTGGCCAGGGTAAATTCCCACTGTGAGGAAACAAGGTCTGTGGGAGCTGTGGTAGGGGGACTGCAGATTCTGGTGTGCAAGGGTCTGGCCAAGGAGAGGTGCTGTGTCCCTCAGCTGCCAGCAGTGGCATCTGACTGTCATACCCATGGAGTCAAACACATTGTAGGCCATGCATGTCAGGCACAACCATTGCCTAGAGTTTTGGAGAGTAGGTGGGAGTGTAGTGGGTCTCTCCCAGTGTTAGGTCTTGATGCTGTACTGCCCAGAGCCCAGGGAATATGGAGTGTCTTTCTGATTGCCCACAAGCTTTCTGTGTGACAATATATGCTTTGGAGATGGTGAGGAGGGCTATTCCAGGAATGCCAAGTTCCTCACAGGAAGCAGCCTGATTGATCTCCTGAAAAACACTCATGACATTTTTTTCTCTCTCTCTCTCTTTTTTTTTTTTTTTTTTTCCCAGTGTTGCTGCTTGTACAACAATACAAAGGTAAGAAAAGAAAAGAAAACATGCTGAACACTTGGAGTTTGAATGCAGTTCTTTAAAAATTTTACCCTTCTCTGCTAACGCTTCTGAAACTAACATCACAACACCAAAAAAAAAAAATCTGAATCTCTCTTATTCATTTGCTGTCCTGTAATCTTCTCAAGGCCTTTGTTTACTGCTTCTGGGATATGAAACAACATTATTCTTCTCCAGAAGAATAGGGTGAGAACTTGAAAGAAGAAGCTCATTTCAGGGTGTTTAGCTCAAGCATTTCTACTGCCAAGTGTATTATACCAAATGTATTTGCCAAACAGTTTGCACCCATGGAATTTCTCCCCATTCTCTTGCAAGTGTATTTTATGATTCTAGTTCTACTCAAAGACAAATTCTATGTGAAGACATGGCCCTTATCCTCTTGTCTTTTCTATACAGTTTCAGTGATTAAGGCAAAGACTTGTAATCTCCTTACATTCCTCTTTGAATCTACAGGCCATTTTTAAGGAAGTGTCTCTATGAGTTGCTTTGCAATTGCTGAATGTTGGCCTCTCTTAGTTTGCTATAGATGAGGGACAAAGGATGTGGGAGATCTGGGATGGCAGAAGGTGGAGGCATCCTGGTCAAAGAAACTCCATAGGGCCTATCAGAGCAGAGATCAAGGCATAACAGGGCAATAAATACATAGGGTCAACAAACAGAAAGTTTCACAGCAGTAGCCTTCTTGCCCTTCACTACTTAACTAATTACTTGATTATTGCAGTTGATGTCACCCTTGATGCTGACACGGCTCATCCGAGGCTGCAAGTGTCAGAAGATGGGAAGAGTGTGACTGACACTGGTGTGATCAGAAGGGTGCCTGTCAAGGAGGAGAGATTTGATTCCCATGCTTTTGTGTTGGCAAAGGAAGGTTACACATCTGGGAGACTCTACTGGGAAGTGGATGTTGGAAAGAGGAGAAACTGGATCTTGGGTGTTGCCCAGGAGACTGTAACACGCAAAGGGACAGTGGTTCTTTCTCCTCAGAATGGCTTCTGGGTCATAGAATTGGCAGATGAGCAAGAGTATGTGGTTCACACGAATCCTTGGACCCATTTGACTGTGAGTGGAAGACCACAAAAGATTGGGATGTTCCTGGACATCTCTGCCAAGAAGTTGTCATTTTACAGTGTCCACCAGAAAAAAGCTTTGTACACTTTTAAATTTGGTTGTGACCTCAGCCAGGAAGTGAGGCTCTTTCCATTCTTCTCAACAGGTTCCACTGCGATAAAGGCTGACAGTGAGCCTCTACAAATAGCTAAGGGGTTTGATGATGATGAGAAGTGAAGGGATGGAGTGAAAATCCATGATTAATGTACAACTGAAATCCAAAGCCTGAGTCCAACTACACTGTATGTGCCACCAAATTAAAACTGAACAACAAAGATGCTTTTACCACTGGTTGTTAATCCTTCTATGAGCTATTTCTGTAGGAAGACCTGGACAAAGTGTACTTTAGGACACTAACTCACTGGGTAGAGACAATCTATATGTATTCTAAGAACCTACAGAAAAAAAAAAATGAATTCTCAGCCCAGAAATATTACTAAATATTAATATTCACAGAGCCAACTTCGACCTCCTCCAGGACCAGCTTGGGGGTAACTCATGGACTAGGTTTCTAGAAGGCAAGGGAGCTTGTGAGAGCTGTGTAATATTTAAACAGCACTTCTTCCAAGCTCAGGATCAGTGCATCCCTAAGAGTAGGAAATCGGGGAAGGGTAGACCGGAAACCTGAGTGGATGAGCAAGGAGCTCATTAACAGCTCCTTGCTGATGGGAAGACATATGAGGAGTGGCTGAGGTCACTGGGCCTGTTCAGCCTGGAGAAGAGGAGGCTGAGGGAGAACCTCATCACAGTCTACAACTTCCTCATGAGGGGGAGTGGAGAGACAGGTGGCCTATTCTCTGTAAACACCAGTGATAGGACCCACAGGAACAGTGTTAAACAAGGGAAGTTTAGGCTGGACATCAAGAAGATGTCCTTCACCGAGAGGGTGGTTGCACACTGGAACAGGCTCCCCAGTGAAGTAGTCACTGCACCAAGCCTGTCTGAATTTAAGAAGCAGTTGGACTTTGCGCTTAATCACATGGTCTAAACTTTTGGGTAGACCTGTGCAGTGCTAGGAATTGGACTTGACCTGGACATGATCCTTATGGGTCCCATCCAACTCGGGATGTTTTATGATTCTATGATTCTATGACTCTATGACTCTATGACAAGATCAAAAGGAAGAGAAAGGTCTATGAAATGTGAAAAAAGGGCCTGTCTTCCTGGGCGGAGTATAGAAGTGTTGTCAGGACCTGCAGGGTCTCAACGAGGAAGCCTACAGCCCACGTGGAGATGAGGCTTTCAAAAGAGATAAAGGATAATAAGAAGTGATTTTTTTTTTTTTCTTTTTAAGTATGTAAAATGTAAAAGGAAGACTAGGGATAATGTGGGTCTCTTGCTGAACAAGGGGGATGTCCTGGTCACGGGAGACGCTGAGAAGGCGGAGATACTGAATGCTTTCTTTGATTCAGTCTTTGCTTCCAGGACACCCCCCCACGGGACTCCTCGACCCTGGAGGGAAAAGAAAGGGTCTGGGAAATGGAGGTTCACCCTGGTTGACAAGAGAGTAGTTTAAGAGCATCTGAGTGGGCTCAATGAACACAAATCCATGAGCCCTGACGGGATGCAGCTCTGTGTGCTAAGGGAGTTGGCAGAGATGATTTCCAAACCACTCTCTATCATCTTTGAAAGGTCCTGGAGAGCAGGGGAGGTGCCCGAAGACTGGAGGATAGCCAATGTCACTCTGGTCTTGTCATGGTTTAACCTGGCCAGCAGCTAAACACCACACAGCCGTTCGCTCACAGCTGCAGGCCGGGTTAAACCACGACAGGTCTTCAAGAAGGGCAAGAAGGAGGATCTGGAAACTACAGGCCATGCAGTCTTACCTCTGTCCCTGGAAAGCTGTTTGAACAGCTTGTTCTGGATGCCATCTCCAAGCAATTGAAAGAGAAGAATGTCAGGAGTTGGACTTGATGATCCTTATGGGTCTCTTCCAACTTGGGATATTCTGTTCCATAAGTCTATTATTATAAGGAGTAGTCAGCATGGATTCACCAAGGGGAAGTGGTGCTCGACCAACCTTGTTGCCTTCTATGACAGCATCACCTCCTGAGTAGATGGGGGGAGAGCGGTGGATGTCATCAACCTTGACTTTAGCAAGGCTTTTGATACTGTCTCCCATGACATCCTACTAGCAAAGCTGAGAAAGTGTGGGATAGAAGAGTGGGCAGTAAAGTGGGTTGAGAATTGACTGACTGGCTGAGCTCAGAGGGTGGTGACTGGTGGCGCAGAGACCAGCTGGAGACCTGTGACTAGCTGTATTCCCCAGGGGTCGGTGCTGGGTCTGGTCTTGCTCAACATCTTCATCGACGACCTTGATGAGGGAATAGTGTCTGCCCTCAGCAAGTACGCCAATGACACAAAGCTGGGAGGGGTGGCCGACACACCAGAAGGCTGTGCTGCAATTCAGTGAGACCTGGACCAGCTGGAGAGATGGACAGGAAGAAACCAAATGAGGTTTAACAAGAGCAAGTGTAGAGTCCTGCGCCTGGAAAGGAACAACTGCGTATATCAGTACAGGCTGGGAGATGACCTGCTGAAAAGGAGCTCTGAGGAGAAGGACCTCAGTTTCTGGTGGACGACAGGTTGACCATGAGCCAGCAGTGTGCCCTTGTGGCCAAGAAGGCCAATGGGATCCTGGCATGCATTAAAAGGAGTGTGACCAGCAGGTCAAGGAAGGTGATCCTCCCCCTCTACTCTGCTTGCTCAGACCTCACCTGGAGTACTGTGTCCAGTTCTGGGCTCCCCGGTACAAGAAAGACAAGGATCTCCTGGAAAGAGTCCAGCAGAGGGCCACAAAGATGATATGGGGCCTGGAGTATCTTCCCTATGAGGAAAGGCTGAGAGACCTGAGGTTGTTTAGCCTGGAGAAGAGAAGACTGAGAGGGGATCTCATCAATGTTTATAAATACCTGAGGTGTGTGAGACAGAGGGATTTGGCCAGCCTCTTTTCAGTGGTTTGTGGAGACAGGACAAGGGGTAATGGCCACAAAATGGAGCACTGGAAGTTCCGCACCAACATGTGAAAGAACTTCTTCATGGTAAGGGTGACAGACCACTGGAACAGGCTGCCCAGGGAGGTTATGGAGTCTCCTTCTCTGGAGATATTCAAGGCCCATCTGGACGCACACCTGCACAACCTGCTCTAGGTAACCTTCTTTGGCAGAGGGGTTGGACCCGATGATATCTTGAAGTCCCTTCCAACCCCTACAATTGTGATTCTGTGTGATTCTGAGGTT
This sequence comes from Anas acuta, assembly GCF_963932015.1. Classification (NCBI taxonomy): domain Eukaryota; kingdom Metazoa; phylum Chordata; class Aves; order Anseriformes; family Anatidae; genus Anas; species Anas acuta. The sequence goes on along the minus strand of NC_089008.1, from coordinate 908,384 downwards.
AATAGGATTATTGCTGAAATCCTGATTGGTATTATTTCTAGCTTCATTGATAAAGTTAGCTGTGGCACTGGTAATGATTCAGAAAGTCAGAACTGGCTCTTTGCTATTTAGATTATTACCTGCTATTACCTGGATAATGCACAGCTCCTGGTATACCCAACTTCCACACCAAACACAGGTTTATAATCTGGCAACGTTAAGCCAGTATTTGGCTTTGATGTTTCTAGAGGGTTTTGCAAAAGAAATGCTAAATCACAAAATAGACACTGATGAGATTCCCCTGAAACCTCCTTTTCTCTAACCTAAAAGGTCCTAGTCCTCTCAGCCTTTCCTCATAGGGAGCTGATCAGCTCCCTTAATCATCTTCATGGACTTCCATTGGACTTCCTCCAGTCTATCCATGTCTCTTCTGTACTGGGAGTCCAGAATTGCAGCCAGCACTCCAGGAGTGGCATTACCAGTGGTGATTAGTGGGGAAGGATCACCTCCCTTGACCTCCTGGCAATACTTGTCTAATGCAGCCTAGGATAAATTGTTGCCTTTTTGCCACATGTGCATATTGCTCTTCAGTGGGCAATTCGGTATCCAAGAGGACCCTGGGTCATTTTCTTCCAAGGTGCTTTCCACATGGGTGTCCCCTACTGTATATAGTTGCATGGATTGGTTATTACCCATAAAAAAGGACTTTGCACTTCTCCTTCTTGGACTGCATGAGGTTCTTGCCTGCCCATTTCTCCAGCCTGTTGGTGGCTTCTCATAAACACCCTACCTAGAGTATACTGTGTTGACCTCTGGGACACCCAGCCCAAGAAAGACATGGATGTATTGGAATGAATCCAGAGGAGAGCCATGAAGATCATCAGAAGGCTGGAGCACCTTTCCTACAAAGACAGTTTATGAATAATACCAGGAAAGGTACTTCCTCCTTTTTTTCCTGTGGGCTAATTACAGCAGCTTTTGAGTACTTTGAATGTCCATAGGTAACCAACATACACCTATTTCTAGTTCTGCAAAATGTGTTTCTTTCTCTCCCTAGGGTTAAGCAATTAGTTAAGAATATCACTCAGGAATCTGCCCCAAGACAGTGTGGTGGCAGATGGCAAGGTGTGTGTGAGGATTTGGTATGCACCTGCTCTGGTTTTCTCTGCTGATGGTTTTGAACTTCACCCCTGAAGTGTAAAATCCTAAAAAAAAAAAAAAGATAGAATGTTTGAAAGATGTATGCCCTGACCCAATGCCAGAGAACTTCGGCTTGCTGCACTGTGTTGGGGTCTGGCCTATGCCTATCAAATGGTAATTAACACTACTCAGCACCCTCAAGGGGAGGAGAAGGTCTCTGAATCTGATGACCAGGTAACACACACTGTGGCTAACCCACAGGACCAACCATCTCATTAGGAAAATGAGTAATATTAAAAAGGACTTTGCATTCCTGGGAAGGATGTTGAAGGGATTGGGGGGTGCAGGTAGTGTTCTCCTCTGTCCTGCCAGTGGATGACCAGGACCCAGAAAGAAAGAGGAGAATGGAACAGGTAAATAACTGGCTGCTCTACTGAACACCAGTGCACAGTGTACCCTAATGCCATCAGGCTGCCAAGGGACAGAACTCATCTGTATCTCTGGAGTGACAGGGAGGATCCCAACAGATAACTATTGGAGGCTGAAGTGAGCCTAACTGGAAAAGAGTGGCAAAAGTACCCCATCATAACTGCCCAGAGGTTCCATTGATCCTTGGCTTAGACAACCTCAAGAGAGGGTACTTCAGAGATCCAAAAGGGTACCAGTGGGCTTTTGGCATAGCTGCCTTGAGCACAGAGATTAAGCAGCTATCTAACCTGCCTGGTCTCTCAGAAGACCCTTCTGTTGTAGGATTGCTGAAGGTCAAATAACAGCAGGTGCCATTCACTTCCACAGCTGTGCACCAGCATCAACATCCGAGACTCCCTGATTCCCATCCAGGAATTGGTTCATCAGCTGGAGAGCCAAGTAGTAATCAGCAAGACTCACTCACCCTTTAATAGTCCGATACGTCTGGTGCAAAAGTCTAATGGAGAGTGGAAACTAACAGTGTATTATTGTGGCCTGAATGAAGTCATGCAACCACTGAGTGCTGCAGTGCCAGACATTCTAGAAATTCAGTGTGAACTAGAGTCAGAGGTAGCCAATGGTATGCCACAACTGATATCGCTAATGCATTTTTCTCCATCTCTCTGGCAGCAGCGTGCAGTTCACAGTTTGCTTCCACTTGGAGGGACAGTCAGTACACCTGGAATTGTCTGCCCCAGGGGTGGAAATACAGCCAGGTGAGGGGCCTAGAGGGGAAAACATATGAGGAGTGGCTGAGGGCACCGGGCCTGTTCAGCCTGAAGAAGAGCAGGATGAGGGGGGACCTCATCGCGCCTACAATTTCCTCGCAAAGGGGATTAGAGAGGCAGGTGACCTATTTTCTGTAAACACCGGTGATAGGACCCACAGGAACGGTGTTAAGCTGGGGCAAGGGAAGTTTAGGCTGGACATCAGGAAGAGGTTCTTCACCGAGAGGGTGGTTACACACAGGAACATGCTCCCCAGGGACGTAGTCACTGCACCAAGCCTGTCTGAATTTAAGAAGCGATTGGACTTTGCACTTAATCACATGGTCTATATTTTGGGTAGACCTGTGCTGTGCCAGGAATTGGACTTGATGATCCTTATGGGTCCCTTCCAACTCGGGATATTCTATGATTCTATGATTCTATGAAACCCATCTGGGCTGCTGCATTGTGGCAAGATATTGCTGCTCGTGTGAAGAACCTGGTTGTAAAAGTATGCCACCTAGATGCTCACGTGCCCAAGAATCGGGCTACTGAAGAACATCAAAACAATCAGCAGGTGGATCAGGCTGCTAAGATTGAAGTAGCTCAGGTGGACCTGGATTGGCAGCATAAAGGTAAATTATTTATACCCAATGGGCCCATGACATCTCAGGCCATCAAGGTAGAGATGCAATATACAGATAGGCTTGTGATCTAGAAGTGGACCTAACCATGGACACTATAGCACAGGTTATTCATGATTGTGAAACACGTGCTGCAATCAAGCAAGCCAAATGGTCAAAGCCTCTCTGGTATGGAGGACGATGGCTGAAATATAAATATGGAGAGGCCTGGCAGGTTGATTATGTCACACTCCCTCAAACCCACAATGGCAAGCACCACATCCTTACCATGGTGGAAGCAACCACCAGATGGCTGGAAACATATCCTGTGGCCCATGCCACTGCTTGGAACACTATCCTGGGCCTTGAAAAGCAAGTCCTATGGCGACATGGCACCCCAGAAAAAAATGAGTCAGACAATGGGACTCAATTCTGAAACAACCTTGTAGACACTTGGGCCAAAGAGCATGGTATTGAGTGGGTGTATCACATCCCCTATCATGCACCAGCCTCCGGGAAAGTTGAATGATACAGTGGACTGTTAAAGAATACACTGAAAGCAATGGGTGCTGGGGCATTCAAAAATTGGGATACTCATTTGGCAAAGGCCACTGTTAGTCAATACTAGGGGATGTGCCAACTGAGCTGGACCCGCCTAATCAAACCTGTTACATACTGTAGAAGGGGATAAAGTTCCTGTAGTGCACATAAGAAACATGCTGGGTAAAACAGTCTGGGCTACTCCTGCCTCAGGAAAAGGCAAACTGATTTGTGAAATCGCTTTTGCTCAGGGACCTGGATGCACTTGGAGGGTAATGCAAAAGAATTACGAGGTCCGAAGTGTACCACAAGGGGATTTAATACTGGGTGAGAATAGCCCATGAGTTGAATTGTATCATGTTAATTATTATATAATACTGTATGTTATCACTACCATGATTGCTATATGTCAATGTCCTTAAAATGGTATCACTGTAACAGCCACGCAGATAATAATGAATGAATTTTGATAGAATTGGACAAGCACAGCAATGTGATGGAATGAGAACAGGCTTCAATGTGTGATGATCCATCACACACCATCTTTTCTGCCCTGAAAGAGTGCTGTGACAGATGGAGCCCAGACTATGCAAACTCACTGGACATTCTGTATACCATAAGTGAAAATGGTTATTAATTGTAATGTATTGGAAAGGGTATAACCTGAGCATGACATAAATGGTATGGAATAAGGGGTGGATATATGTCCTGGTTTCAGCTAGGCTGGAGTTAATTTTCCTCCTAGTATCTGGTAGGGTTCTGTGTTTGGGATTTAGGATGAGAATAATGTTGATATCACACTTATGTTTTAATTATTACAGAGCAGTGTTTACACTAAGCCAAGGACTTTTCAGTCTCTCGCTCTGTCCTGCCAGCGGGCAGGCTGGGGGTGCAGCAGGAGCCGGGAGAGGACAGACCCAGGACAGCTGACCCAAAGAGGCCAAAGGGGTATTCCATACCATCTGATGTCATGCTAAACAATATATAGGGATGGCTGTCTGGGGTGGGGAGACTGTCTTCTCAGGGATAGGCGGGGCATCGGTCAGCGGGTGGTGAGTAATTGCGTTGTGCATCACTTCTTTTGTACACTATAAGTAGTATTATTATCATTATTATTGTTGTTTTCTTTTCTTTTCTGTCCTAAGAAACTGTTTCTATCTCAACCCTCAGGCTTCATTTTCTGGGTTCTCTCCCTCATCCCAGAGAGGGAGCGGGGAGGGTTAGAGAATGGCTGCGTGGTGCTTAGCCGCAGGCCAGGTTAAACCACAGCATATGGTCCTAAGCCTGATCATCAAAGAGATACAAGTATCTCAAACAGAAAAACAGGGATATACAACTATACAAGATAATTATCTGTAGGATGGTTTATTCATTGTCATTGGACAGTCACTGAAAAATACACAATCAGGATTAGGGAAGGGTACCGACCCTGTTGCCTTCAGGGGGCAGTGGCGACCTGGTTCAGGAACGGCACGGCGACCAACCCCAGGCCGCTCGGTCCATTGGCTCACAGACACCAATGTGGTGGATGGCAAATGGCGTTTATTGTCGAGTCACATGGGGTTATATACCCGAGGCCCATAGCGTCACTTCCGCTTGCTTACATCACAGGCCACACGCTACTGTCCATCAAGGGAGGGGCTCCACCTTTCCGTACAGCGCGACATCTTCCAGCCGCCAGACCCTAACTACCCACATTTCCCCCCTCCCTATGCACAACCAAATTAGCTAAAATATAACAATCTTAAGACGTAGACATCATAACTTAACTAAAAAACATAAGGCACAATAACCAGGAGAAAACTAAGAGGTAACTGGTAACCCTGAGTAAATACACTCTTAAAGTAGTTGTTGGTGTTCTACCAACATAATGTTAACTTTCTCTAACCAACTTTTAACAAACAACACAAGCATATTTAGTATACAAGGTCCAAAGATAAGATCACACAAACGCATTGCAGCCCCCCACCCACGGAGGCCGCTTCGCTGGTGTCTGGATTCTGCCAGTGTGGAACTCTCAGGCTTAGACAGGGCGCTTGTTGACTTATTGTCTTCTCATGTCGCCGGGGTATACAGATTACGGGGGTGCCCGATGATCCGTTCCTGTGAACAGAAACTCAGTTTTCATTAGTTTTGTTCTGAAGTTGGGGCGTCGGCTGTTTGGAGCTTCTCTGGCCGCACGAGTTGCCATACCTTCATGGGCCCTCAGGCCCTGGAGTTGTGCCTGGGGGGTGATCACTGTTGGGTCCGTACCCATTAGCCGCTGCAGGCTAGAGCCATACAGTGTGTGATCCGTCCCAGTTACTTGGGCCAGTTGTCTCATACAGTTGTCCCCCCATTCTCATTCAAAAATGATCATCCCACCCCCGTCAAAGATCAGTCTACAAGTTTGTTTTATATCAAACGGGAGCATGTCGTCTCCCCTGAAAACACCATCTATGAGGGTGGAGACCATTGCAGAATGAAGCCCTTTATCCACAATGGCTTTAACAATCGCTTGTACATCCTTAGGGTTTGTTGGTGAGTGAACCCTCTGCCCCCCGTCTGTCACCCAGACCGGGAACGCTAGCATGGCCGATAGCACCCAGACGGCGCACACAATCTTAATTTTCCTCCAATCCATGAGAGGAATTTCTCCGCCTCGCGGTGCAGCTTTATTTCGGTTGGGGATGTTTTTGCTATCTGTCCCCATTTCCTCCTCCGAATTTGAATCGGTATCTGATCCGGAGTTGGAGCTCAGCTGACTGCTCACCTCTGAGTTCCGGTACCCTCCCATCGAGTTCGGGCCCCGCCCACCGCCCCTGAGGGCGGGCTGCTCCCTGCTCCGGCCCCGCCCCCCACCCCTGCGGGCGGGCCGCTCTCTGCCTCGTGGCTTGCCCCACCGCCTTCTCAGCGAGGCGTTTGCGCCACAGGAGCGTTTTTTCAGATGGCCGTTCTGATCGGCTCTCTGCCCCTCTCTCACGCTTCTACCTCCTCCCCGGTCATCCCCGCAACCATTCTCTTTCTCGCATTTCCACGTGTTAGTAAAACCTAGCACTTCATCCCCGTTCCCGCCGGAGGCTTCTTCACCCAACTCTTCTTCTTCTAGTTCAGCACCGTTCTGGGGCACACATGGCCGTGGTCTCTCCCAGATTTCCTCAGGCTCTGGTTCCCCACCGGCACCCCTGGCTTCCTCAGCTGAGCCACCCCATAGCTTCCACAACTTTGATACGACCTTCACAAGGGTTTCCATCTTCCTTGTTGGTCCGGGAGCTTCCTCCCCGCCGGGCTGGTCCCGCCGCTCCGGCCGCCGTTCACCCGAATCCAGTTTTCCCGGGTTTCGGCACCACTTGTTGCCTTCAGGGGGCAGTGGCGACCTGGTTCAGGAACGGCACGGCGACCAACCCCAGGCCGCTCGGTCCATTGGCTCACAGACACCAATGTGGTGGATGGCAAATGGCGTTTATTGTCGAGTCACATGGGGTTATATACCCGAGGCCCATAGCGTCACTTCCGCTTGCTTACATCACAGGCCACACGCTACTGTCCATCAAGGGAGGGGCTCCACCTTTTCCGTACATCGCGACACCTTCCGGCCGCCAGACCCTAACTACCCACACGACCCCCTGGTTTATTCCCTTGCAATTGAACTCCATACCTAGGCAGATGTTGTTTTAAGATCTCTGTTTAGGATTTTGTTGCTTTTGCATTCCTACCAATCCTTTGAGCCTTATACCAGCACTTCCTTCACTAGACTGATGTACATAAGGCAAGAAGCAGAAGCATTTGTGGTTTCCCATTTCTTAAAAGGACTGTGAGTATGGGCAATTTGATAGGGCAGGATTCCAAGTGCAAAGTCTTGCATCTGGGCCAGGCTAAACCCAAGCATATATACTGGCTAAGCGGAGAATGTCTTGAGAGCAGCCCTGTTTTAAATAAAAAATTAAATTAAATTAAATTAAATTAAATTAAATTAAAAATAAAGTCAAATGCAGATTTAGATTAGACATAAGGAAGAAATTATTTCCTATGAGGGTGGTGAGGCACTGGAACAGATTGCCCAGAGAAGTGGATGCCCCATTCCTGTGTCAAAAGCCAGGTTGGATGAGTCTTTGGGCAACCTGGTCTCATGGAAGGTGTCACTGCCCTTGGCAGGGGGATTGGAATGAATAGAATCCTAGAATCTTAGAATCACAGAATGATTTTTCAGCTTGTCCAGGTCTCTCTGGATGGCATCCCTTCCCTCTACTGTATCAACCACACTGCTCAGCTTGGTGCCATCTGCAAACTTGCTGAGGGTGCACTCGATTCTCCTGTCTATGTCATTGATAAAGATGTTGAAGACCACCAGTCCCAAGACTGATCCCTGAGGGACACCACAGGGACTGGCCTCCACCCAGACATAGAACTGTTGACCACAACCCTTTGGCTGTGACCAGCCAACCACTTCTTTATCCACCTAACAGTCCATCCTTCAAATCCATACCTGTCGTGGTTCCGCTCGAGTGGGCAGCCGAGCTCCACCACAGCCACTCTCTCACTCCCCCTCCTCAAAGAGGAATGGGGAGAAAATATGTGAAAAGGGCTCAAGGATTGAGATAAGGACGAGAAAATCATGCAATAATTAGTGTAACGGGCAAACCAGACTCAGCATAAGAAGACAGATAGTAAGATTTATTGCTCATTACTAACAAGCTAGAGAAGTGAGAAACAAAGGAAAGAAACCAAAAGCACCTCCCCCCCCATCCACCCTCTTCCACCTCCTCCCCCCGAGCGGCGCAGGGGAACGGGGGAATGGGGGTTATGGTCAGTCTACAGCACTTCTTCTCTGCCGCTCCTTCTCGGTCACTCTCGTCCCCTGTGCTGTGGGGTCCCACCCACGGGATGCAGTCCTTGACGAACTGATCCGGAGTGGGCTTCCCACAGTCAGCAGCTCTTCCAGAACTGCTCCAGATATGGGTCCGTACCACGGGGTCCATCCCTCAGGAGAAAACTGCTCCAACCTGGCTCCCCTACGGGCAGCAGCTCCTGCCAGATCACCTGCTCCTGCGTGGTCTCCTCTCCACGGGCTACAGGTCCGGCCTGGAATCTGCTCCGGCAGGGGTCTTCCACAGGCGGCAGCCTCCGTCGGTGCAGGGCCACCTGCTCCACCGTGGTCTCCTCCACGGGCTGCAGTGTGAAACCCTGCTCCACTGTGGTACTCCATGGGCTGCAGGGGGACATCCTGCTTCACCATGGTCCTCACCACAGGCCGCAGGGGACTTCTGCTCCGGCGCCTGGAGCACCTCTCCCCCTCCTTCTACACTGACCTTGGCACCTGCAAGGCTGTTTCTCACTCCCTTGACTCTCCCGGCTGCTGTGTGGCGCAGCGTTTTTTTCCCTGTCTTAAATATGCTCTCACAGAGGCGCAAAACAACATCGCTTATTGGCTCAGATCTGGAAAACAACGGGGCCCTTCCCAAACATGGGGCGGCTTCTAGATCTTTCTCACAGAAACCACCCCTATGGCCCCCTGCTACCAAAACCTTGCCACGTAAACCCACTACAATACCTCACCAATTTAGAGAGAAGAATGTGGTGAGGGACCATATCAAAGGCTTTTTGCAAGTCTAGGTAGATGATATCCATTGTCCTTCCTTTGTCCACTGATGCCATCACTCCGTCATAGAAGGCCACCAGATTGGTTAGGCAAGATCCGCCTTTGGTGAAGCCATGCTGGCTGTCTTGGATCACTTCTTTATCTCGTACATGCCTTAGCGTGTCTTCCAGAAGGATCTGCTCCATGATCTTCACAGGCACAGAGGAGAGGCTCACCTGCCTGTAGTTCCCTGAGTCTTCCTTTCTCCCTTTCTTAAAAACGGGAGTAATGTTTCCCTTTTTCCAGTCACCGGGGACTTCACTCGTCAGCCATGATTTTTCAAATATGAAGGAGAGTGGCTTGGCAACCATATCAGCTCTCTCTCTCAGCACCCTGGGATGTACATGTATACCATCCAGCCCCGTGGACTTGACAGAATCACAAAATCACAGAAATGTAGGGGTTAGAAGGGACCTCGAAAGATCATCAGATCCAACTCCCCTGCCAAAGCAGGTTCCTCAGAGCAAGCTGCCCAGGTAGGTGTCCAGATGGGTCATGAATATCTCCAGAGAAGGAGACTCCACAGTCTCCAGTGTTATGTCTAGTGTTCTGTCACCCTCACGGTGAAGAAGTTCTTTCACATGTCAGTGCGGAACTTCCTGTGCTCTAACTTGCAGCCATTGCCCCTTGTCCTATCCCCACAAACCACTGAGAAGAGGTTGGCTACATCCTTCTGTCCCCCACCCCTCAGATATTTATATACACTGAGGAGATCCCCTCTCAGTCTTCTCTTCTCCAGGCTGAACAGACCCGGTTCTCTCAGCCTTTCCTCATAGGGAAGATACTCCAGGCCCCATATCATCTTTGTGGCCCTCTGCTGGACTCTTTCCAGGAGATCCCTGTCTTTCTTGTACTGGGGAGCCCAGAACTGGACACAGTACTCCAGGTGAGGTCTGAGCAAGCAGAATAGAGGGGGAGGATCACCTTCCTTGACCTGCTGGTCACACTCCTTTTAATGCACACCAGGATCCCATTGGCCCTCTTGGCCACAAGGGCACACTGCTGGCTCATGGTCAACCTGTCATACACCAGGACCCCCAAGTCCTTTTCATCAGAGCTCCTTTTCAGCAGGTTGTCCCCCAGCCTGTACTGATATATGCAGTTGTTCCTTCCCAGGTGCAGGACTTTACACTTGCTCTTGTTAAACCTCATTTGGTTTCTTCCTGTCCATCTCTCCAGCTGGTCCAGGTCTCGCTGAATGGCAGCACAGCCTTCTGGAGTGTCAGCCACTCCTCCCAGCTTTGTGTCATTGGCGTACTTGCTGAGGGCAGACACTATTCCCTCATCAAGGTCGTCGATGAAGATGTTGAACAAGACAAGACTCAGCACCGACCCCTGGGGAACACCGCTAGTCACAGGTCTCCACTGGCCTCCAGCCAGACTCTGCTCCAGCAATCACCACCCTCTAAGCTCAGCCAGTCAGCCAGTTCTCAACCCACCTTGCCATCCACTCCTCTATCCCACACTTTCCTCAGCTTTGCTAGTAGGATGTCATGGGGGACAGTATCGAAAGCCTTGCTAAAGTAAAGGTTGATGACATCCACCGCTCTCCTCCAATCTACCCAGCAGGTGATGCCATCATAGAAGGCAACAAGGTTGGTCAAGCACCACTTCCCCTTGGTGAATCCATGCTGACTACTCCTCACAATGTTTTTCTCTTCCAATTACTTGGAGATGGCATCCAGAGCAAGCTGTTCCAACATCTTTCCAGGGACAGAAGTGAGACTGAATGGCCTGTAGTTTCCCAGATACTCCTTCTTGCCCTTCTTGAAGACTGGAGTGACATTGGCTATCCTCCAGTCTTCAGGCACCTCACCCGTTCTCCAGGACCTTTCAAAGATGATAGAAAGCGGTTTGGTGATCACAACTGCCAGCTCCCCTACACACTATCACACGCAGATGCATCCCATCGGGGCCCATAGATTTGTGTGCGTTGAGCCCACTCAGACACTCCCGTACCACTCTCACGTCCACCAGGGGGGAGCCCTCCATTTCCCGGACCCTTTGTCCTATTGCCAGGGGTAAGGAGTCCTGGGGGAGCGTCCTTGAAGCAAAGACTGAAGCAAAGAAAGCATTCAGTATCTCCGCCTTCTCAGTGTCTCCCATTACCAGGACATCCCCCTCATTCAGCAAGGGATCAACATTATCCCTAGTCTTCCTCTTGCTGTTTACATACTTGAAAAAAACTTTCTTATTATCCTTTATCTCTTTTGAAGCCTCATCTCTAGGTGGGCTTTAGCCTTCCCTGTTGCAACCCTGCAGGCCCTGATAACACATCTATACTCCTCCCAAGAGGACAGGCCCTTTATCCACATTTCAAAGACCTTCCTCTTCCTTTTGATCTTATTGATGAGCTCCTTGCTCATCCACGTAGGTTTCCTGCCCCCCTTTCCCTATTTCCTGTTCTTTGGGATGCACCAATCCTGAGCATGGAAGTGCTGCTTAAATGTAGCCTAGCTCTCACAAGCACCCTTGCCTTCTAGCAACCTATCCCATGAGATACTTCCAAGCAGGTCCCAGAAGAGGTCGAAGTTGGCTCTTTGGAAGTCCACAATTGCAATCCTGCTTTTAGCCTTACTTCCTTTGCCTAGTTCCATCTGGAACTCCACCATCTCATGGTCGCTGCATCCCAAGCTGTCCCCAACCTTCACATCCCTAACAAGGCCATCCCTGTTGGTAAGGACGAGATCCAGGAGCATCCCCCACCTCGTCAGTTCCTCCACCACCTGTGTCAGAAAATTGTCCTCAACGCATTGTAGGAACCGTTTGGACTGCTCGTGCCTGGCCAAGTTGCTTAATCAACAGATGTCTGGGTAATTGACTTATACCCATCCAGTTTCCTTAAGTCATTCCAGACTTATTCCACTGTCACAGTGGGATGGAATCCACTCATCTTACCCTCTTCTTAAGGTTCAGGGTCCTGTCAGTCATAGGAAACTGGACCACCAGTGAAGACTTGAGGCAAAGCGCTTATTGAGTACCTCAGCTTTTTCCATGTCTGAGGAAGACAGTTGTCCCATCTCATTTATTAGAGGGGGAACACTCTCCTTGGCCTGTCTCTTCCTGCGTATGTATCTGTAGAATGTCTTTTGTTATTTTCCACGTCCCTTGCCAAGTTCAGCTCCATCTGTGCCTTGGCTTTCCTGATCCCATCTCTACACATCCAGACAACGCAACCTCCCAGGCTACACAACCTAGCTTGCACTTCCTGTACATTTCCCTCTTTTCCTTCAGTTTAAGCTGCAGGTCCTTGCTTAGCCATGCCTGTTGCCCACCTCCTCTGCTTGATTTCTTATGCTGGGGGGTGGAGAGTTCTTGTGATCTCAGAAGGGTGTCCTTAAAGAGCTGCCAGATCTGTTCCATTCCTATGCCCTTAAGGACATAGTTTCCCAGGGGATCCCAGCCAGTAATTCCTTGAGCAGCCAGAATTTTGCTCTCCTGAAGTTCAGGGTCCTGACTCTGCTTTTTGCCAGACCCATATTCCTCAAGGTCATAGACTCCACCACGGTATGCTCACTACAGCCCAGGTAGTCTCCAGTCTTAACCTCTCTAATGTTCTCTTCTGCTTTGGTGAGCACCAGGTCTAGTAAGGCTTCACCTCGCGTCAGTCTGTCTACTACCTGGACCAGGAAGTTATCCTCAACAGACTCCAGGAATCTCCTGGATTGTCTGGAACCCTCTGTGCCGCTACCCCAGCAGATATCCAGGTGGTTGAAATCCCCCATCAGGACAAGAGCTTGTGAGTGCAGCAGTTCTTGCAGCTGAAGCAAGAAGGCCTCGTCAACAGACTTCACCTGATCAAGTGGCATGTAGCAGACCCCAACCACAAAATGCTCTTTACTGGACTGATCCTTGATTTTCACCCACAAGCTCTCAACCTGATCATGGCAGTTTCTCAGGCACAGCTGTTCACAATCTATCCACTTCCTAATATAGAGGGAAACTCCTCCTTCCCTCTTATTCAGATTCAGGGAATCTTCATGTAAATAATATTTTTGGAGAAATCTTGCCATGGAATCCAATCCCATGTGAGGAAGATGGAGAGCACATTATATTCTCTGTGACTAGATGAAATGTTAGGCATTTTTGTAATTCTTGTCATTTGGAGGTCTAGTAATTTCATTTTCTGTGTTGAACATACTGGGAAAAACACAGATTCAGCTACTGCTGCCACATCTGCAGTCTTTTCAGAACTATAGGCGTGAAGTCCTTGTCTAGTATTATCTTTTATTTGCAATATGTGTTTCTAATCACTTGTAATGAACACAAGGTTATGAAATATTAAGTGTTGTTTGTTACTTACTCTTAGGAAAGAAGATTGAAGAATACCTGATGGCTGAGATTAGATCCAGTCCAAAGGAAATGAAATATTTACTGGATCATAAGTTTATAAGTATCCACCAACATCTCAGAACACACAATGATTGGAGGGCTGGAGCACATCTCCTGTGAAGAAAGGCCAGAAGAGCTGCGGTTGTTCAGCCTGGAGAAGGGAAGACTCTGGGGGGACCTCACTGCAGCCTTTCAATACTTAAAAGGGACTTATATAAAGGATGGGGAAGGACTCTTTACTTGGGTAGATAATGATAGGATAAAGGGAAATGGTCTTAAACTAAAAGAGGATAGGTTTAGACTAGACATTAGGAGGAAATTCTTCCCTCTAAGTGTAGTGAGGCACTGGAAGAGGTTGCCCAGAGAAGTTGTGGATGTTCCATCCCTGGAGGTATTCAAGGCTGGGCTTGAATACCTTGTGGTCTTGGGGCCTTGACCAACCCAATCTAGTGGGTGGCATCCCTGCCTATGGCAGGTGGGTTGGAGTTAAATGATTTTTAAGGCCCCTTCCAACACGAGACATTCTATGATTCTATGAACACAATTCCATCATTCTCCTTCAGTGTTGAAAACCCATATTAAGGCAGTTGCAAGCAGTGTGACATCCTTTGCCAGCAGGTGGTACCTTTCCTCAAGATTGTTTGTGTATTTTTGGTGTCTGCCAAAACCACAAAGAATAATCCATCTTGTGGACAGCCCTCCTGTATGCATGTGTGTCCCAGTCACTCTATCCTAGTATCTCCTTGATGATCATGCTTTGAACAACAACTTCAGAATGATCACCAACAGCAAATACACAAAACTCACTTTTCTGATAATAAGATTCTGTCCTTCTTTAAGGGCACAAACACAGGGAAGAAATCAAGTGGAAGAAATGGTGGCCCAGGGTGAACAGATGGCCTGGAAGGTGGATCCACTCATGACTGCGTCATAAGAATGAACGGGGTAAAGCATCAGTAACCTAAAACCTATCAAAATAATAATTGGTTCTCAACAACTACCCCACACCGAGAATTGTTCAAAACTCTGAAGGTATTGTTGCATTAAATTCACATATTAACACCTGCTATGGATTTTATCTTGTAAAACTATTTCTACTTCTCTAAAGGGTTAAAGGTCTTGAACAGAAAATTCTAGTGCCCTGGGTGGGGAGAGGGTTGTGGGAGGTTGTGGGAGGAGAAGCAAGTCAGGTTGGTATGAGGTTGCCAAATGTCCTGGTCTCAGCAGGTTTTTCTTCCTAGACATTTTTCTTCCTAGTAGCTGGTATGGTGCTGTGTTTTGGATTTAGGATGAGAAAAATGCTGATAATGTTTTTGTTGTTAAAGAGCAGTGCTTACACTGAATGAAGGAATTTTTTGTCTTCTCTGCCCATGGGCCATGCTGCCCTGCCCATGAAGAGGCTGTCAGTGCACAAGCAGCTGGGAGTGGACACAACTAGGACAGCTGACCCAAACTAAACAAAGGAATATTCCACGACATCATGTTGACCAATAAAATCATGGGACAGTTGTCTAAGGGGGCTGCCATTGCTTGGGGATTGGCTGAGCATCAGTCAGCTGGTGGTGAGCAATTGCATTGTGTGTCACTTGTTTTGTGTATTTTTTTTCCTTCATTCATTTATTTCTTATTAATGTTTATCTCAGCTCATGAGTTTTACATTTCTTTTTCCAGATTCTCTTCCCTATCCCACTGCGGGGCGGGGAGGGGGGGGGAGGGGGAAGGGAGCAAGCAACTGTCTATTGCTTCCCTGTCTGATGGACTAAACCACAACACAAGTTAATATTTCATAAAATTCCCATCAGAAGTCCATTAAAAAAAAAAAAATCTGGTAAGTACTACAAATGACTTTTGTACTTTAAATAGTTTATCAGGAGGAGTTATGATATAGCAATAAATACTAGTAGATTTCAGATAGGGCTATAAAACCTTATATATGTGGCCTCTTATCAGTTTCAATGGAGGACAATCTTCTGTTATTTACAGAAAACATTTAAAACATGGCTGTTGGCATAGGCAACACCTTCTTACACCTGATCCCTTATTCTGAATCTAAAAGGTTCCTTTCACCATTGAACATCCTACTGTGTTCTGTAAAGGCAACAATAGACAAAGGCAGATATGGCTCTACTTGGCCAACAGAGGCATCTCTAACAATGCATGACAAAAGAGCTCCTTTTCAAGAAAGTAAATTGTCTCCTACTGTGATATCATGGGGGTAGCCAACTCCTGAAAGTAGAGCTGTCTTTCTCTTAGTAACCAATTTGAACTATATAGGAGCCATTCATATGTTATCTGTACCAGAGGCACATTCAAGCTAATTAAGCACATACATCATGTATGTCCTGCAACCTTTCTTCCACAGATTACCTGCAGGCATTCCTTAAAAAGAACAACAACACTAAATGCCATTGAAGGGTAAGATTTACAAGGGTGGTAAAAATTCTTCTGCCAGTCAGTGAAAAGCCAAGTGCCAAGGTCTCAACATTTTTTTTAGAGCCCTCTTTCCTGTAACTGTGTAAAGTCCAAAGACACTGAAGGCTGCCCATATCTGTGCCATCACGCAGAAAGTGAAAGGCAGTCAGCGCAGAAGAGACAGACAAGATGAGGTTTCTCTGAAGGTACGTTATTGCATTTTTATATATATTCCCATTTATTATTTAAGAATTCATCCCTCTATTGTACTGTTCCCAGGAGAAAATCCCTAGTGTCCTAGCTTACCTTTGTTCTCCCTTTCTGTTTATGTAAAAATAAATAAATAAGTAGCTTAAAGGAATGCAGCTTTTGTTAATCATGTTAAAACATGTCCATTCTTTTCAACCAACTGGATTTCAAGACATTTCCAAATTTGGGTTTGAGAAATGTGTTCTGGGGTGAAAAGAAAGACAGCCAGAAGTACATGCAATTGCTATCATAAGTTATTCAGCCATGAGAAAAAGTAAAGTATGACAAGTCTTGTCTGAAAAATCAAATTGGGGTACAATTCTTAGCTCCATTTCTCACAAGAGATTTCTCCCTCCAAGTGCAAGTTCAACTTGTATAAAAGTTTCACTTGTTTAGAGTGGGTGTACTCTTCTGCAGAAGCAGACACTGTGCTTGAAACTGTGTTTCCGTAAAGTTACTTTCAGGTCTTCTTCTCAGCTGTTTGGGGAAATTTCTGTTGCTCTCAGAAGTACTGAGATGGGAAGAATCTTACCTCTGTGGTGCTCTTTCCCAGCATAGTAACTTTGGACATTTGTTCCCCTGAGAGAGGAGGACTTATGTCTCTGGGCCTGAGACTTAAAGATCCACTGCTGTGGCTGAGGATCCTTCCACTGAGGTTGAGTCAGTCCAAGTTCGTAGCTGCACAGGTATGAGGAGAACATGTTTCAGAGGGTGCCTTTCCTGGGACTGTGTGCAGAGCTTTGCATGCTTGAGCCAGCAAAGCCACTACCTCACCTGTGGGGGTGCAGTTTGTATCTCTACCGTGGGGGTCTGGCATCTTTTGGGAGGCCCTTGGTTACTGGAGAGACTTCCTTATGGGCTTGGCAGATCTGAGTCAGTACTCATTGAGACCCAGGACCTCATGTGGCATCTGATGAAGAAGAACAGGGACAGATGATGAAGGGCATCACCAACACCTCCCAGACACCAGAAATCCAGGACTCTGGAGGCTCCTCATCAAGGTTCCCCTTTCTTCTGCCGATAAAACCACACTCGTGGGCTGCTGTCTTGTGTCTTATGTGTTTGCTCATATGCACACATTGTACATTTCCATCACTTGTTCTTTAGATCAAGAAGTTTCTGATACTGCATCCTCTGGGACTTGCTGTCCTCTGGGACTGGCTTTCTTTAAAATTTGCCTTCCTATTGGATGCTGTAACTGGGTAGAGTACCATGCTGCCTTTACTGTTTAGCAAATGGATGCTACAATACATAAGTGGTACATTTTAGGAAATATCTCATGAAATCCACAGTTCCTGTCTCCCCTGCAGGTTGCATGGATAACACAAAGTACACATCAGGAATTCAGAGCTCAGACATGACATTGAGAAGGCATACACAAATACATTCACTTTCACAAACATATGAATGGATCTTTTCTCATTGTTAACACCACCACTTTCTCAATACCTTTGGCACATCCAAGGCAGTGACTCTGCTGACACCTATAGGTCCTTCCTGTAATTCACCAACTCTTGGATGAAATCCTTCTCTTCATTATTGCACTTTCCTAAGAAAGCCAAAGAGATGACAAGTACACAGCAACAGGAAAGATGAGAGAGAGAGAGAGAGAGAGAGACATGAAGAGCAGAGCACAGCAATCAGGCATGCCATGAGCAGAATTCCTCCTACATAACAAGCAGATCCATCACTATTTCTCCCTTCAGCTTGTTCAGAATGCTCTTCAGAGCACCTCCTTAGCTTGCTGCTCTGAATCTCCAATGGGACATACCTTTCTGCTTTAGCTGTGTAGTAGAATGTATCACCAGAACATGAGCTGTCAGTGTGCCCAGGTGACCAAGAAGGTCAATGGCATCCTGGTTTGTACCAGGAACAGTGTAGCCAGCAGGACCAAGGAGGTGATTGCCCCCTGTACTCAGCTCTGGTGTGGCCGTACCTCAAGTACTGTATTCAGTTTTGGGCCCCTCACTACAAGAAGGACATTGAGGCCCTGGAATGTGTCCAGAGAAGGGCTACAAAGTTGGTGAAGGTCCTGGAACACAAGTCCTATAAGGAGCAGCTGAGGAAACTGGGTTTGTTTAGTCTGGAGAAAAGGAAGCTCAGGGGAGACCTTATTGCTCTCTACAATGACTTGAAAGGAAGTTGTGGGGAGCTGGGAGTCAGCCTCTTCTCACAGGTGACTAATGGTAGGACTAGAAGGAATGGCCTCAAGTTGCTCCAGGGGAGGTTTAAATTGGAAATTCAGAGAAATGTATTCTCAAAAACAGCAGTCAGGCATTGGATTGTGTTGCCCAGGGAAGTGGTAGAGTTACTATCCCTGGGGTGTTTTAAGGAAAGGCTGGGCTTGACTCTTAAGGATGTGGTTTAGTGGGTGACATTGGTAGTAGGGTGATGATTGGACCAGATGATCCCAGAGGTCTTTTCCAACCCTAATGATTCTATGAATCTACGAATACACAGAGACAATCACCTCCCAGGTCCTGCTAGCTACACTGTTCTTGTTTGGATATCAGGAAAAGGTTCTTCACTGAGAGGGTGGTTGCACACTGGAACAGTATGTCATGGCACCAAGCCTGTTGATGTTGTTGAAGTGTTTGGACTATGCTCTCAGTCATATGACCTGAAGTTTTGGATAGACTTATGTAAAGCCAGGATTTGGACTCGATGATCCTTGTGGGTCCCTTCCAACTCAGGATATTTTATGATTCTATAATTCTATACAAGCCAGGATGCCATTGGCCTTCTTGGCCACCTGGGCACACTGCCAGTTCATGTTCAGGTGAGCATTGACCAACACACCCAGATCCTTTTCCTCTGCATAACTTTCCAGCCTCTCTTCCCAAGGCCTGTAGCACTGCATGGGGTTGTTGTGGCCAAAGTGTAGGACACAGGACTTAGCCATGTTGGACCTCATTCCATTGGCTCTGCACATCAATCCAACCTGTTTGGGTCCCTCCCCAGGGCCTTTTTACCCTCTTGCATACTAACAATTCCCCCCAACTTGGTGTATGCAAGTTTATTGAAGGTGCACTCAATTCCCTCATCCAAGTCATCAATAGAGATATTAAAGTGGATCGGCCCCAACACTGACCCCTGGGGAATACCACTGGTGGCTAGTCACCAGCTGGATTTCACTTCATTCACCACCACCCTCTTTGCCCAGCCATCCTGCCAGTTTTTAACCGAGCAAAGAGTGTACCTGTCCAAGCCATTGGCTGCAAGTTTCTCCAGGAGAATACTGTGGGAGACTGTGTATTCATGTCTTTTCTGAAGTCTAAGTAGATTATGTCAGCAGCCTTTTCCTCATCTACCATTTAGGTCACCTGGTCATAGAAGGAGATGAGGCAGGACTTGGCCGTCATTAACCCGCGTTGAATGGGCATGATGCCTCGGTTTTCCTGCATACACTGCATGATTGCATTCAAGAGGACCTTTCCTGGCACCAAGGTCAGACTGACAGATCCGTAGTTCCCCAGGTCCTCCTTACAACTCTTCTTATAGATGGGCATCACATTAGCAAGTTTCCAATCCCCCAGAACCTCTCCAGATGACCATGACCACTGACAGATGATGGAAAGCTTTTGAAGTGCTTCTACATTTGAAGTGTTTCTACACCAATGCATACAGCATGAGGAACAAAGCAGAGAAGCTAGAAGTCTTGGCCCAGTCCCAGAGCTACGATATCATCATATAAGCAAAACCTAGTGGGATGAGTCCTGTGGCTGGTGTGTTACAATAGATGGTTACAGGCACTTTAGGAGGAACAGGCAGGACAGGTGAGTTGGGAGGGGTGGCACTGGGTGGAGCTTGCAGTTGGCAATGAAAAAGTTGAGTACCTCTGGGTAAGGATTAAGGGACAAACAAATAAAGGGGATGTTGTCGTGGGAGTCTGTTACAGACCACCCAGACAGGATGATGACACCAATGATTTTTTCTCTGAGGAACTAAGAGATACCTTAAGATCAACTCCTCCTGTCCTTATGGGGGACTTCAACTTGCCAGATATTAACTGGGAATATCACATGGCCAACACGAGCAGGTCCAGGAGGTTCTTAAAGTACCTAGATGATAACTTCTTGGTGCACGTGCTAAGGGAGCCAACTAGGAAAGGTGCCCTCCTAGATCTGTTGCTTGAGAACAGAGAGGGTCTTGTGGGTGACATGGCAATTGTCGGCCATCTTGGTCATAGTGCCCATGAAGCAGTTGAGTTTAAGATTTTTTGGTGAGAGGAGGAAAACTGCCACCAAAACGTGAATCCTGGATATGGGGAGAGAAGAATTCTGGCTGCTCAGGGAACTCATTAATAAGGTCTCCTGGGAAACTGCTTTTGAAGGTGTTGGTGTCCATCAGTACTGGTCAGTCTTTAAGCACTGTCTTCTAAAAGCATGGGATCAGGCAATTCCAAAATATTGGAAGTCAAGCAGGAGGGGCAGAAGACTGGCTTGGCGGATCAGGGATCTTCTTCTGGAACTTAGGCACAAAAAGAAAGTGTATGGCTGCTGGAAGCAGGGTCAGGAAACATTGAAATACTATAGGGATGCTGTTCACCTTAGTAGGGCTTTTGTGTGGCCAAAGCCCAATTAGTGTTGAAGTTGGCCAGGACTGTGGAAGACAATAAAAAGGGCTTTTTAAAATATGTGAACAGAAAAAGGGGGAGCAGAAGAAACACAGGTCCACTACTTGATGGGGAAGGTCACCTTGCAAAAAAGGGCATAGGTCTGCTTCCAATGTGTTCTACTCCCAGTCTCTCCTCATGTCTGTTGATAAAGATATTAAACATTAGCAGTACCAGGACCAGTACTAGGACAGGTCCCTGAGGGACACCACTTATCACTGGCTTCCACTTGGACATTGAGCCATTGACCACCATTCTCTGCATGTAACCTTCAAGCCAGTTCCTTATCCACTGAACAGTCCACCATCCATATTTCTCCAATTTGGAGACAAGGAAGTCATATGGAACCATGTCAAGTCCTTACAGATGTCCAGGTAGATGGCATCAGTCTTCCCTTGTCAACTGATGCAGTCATTCCATCATATAAAGCCACCAAATTGCTCATGCACAATTTGCCCTTGTTGAAACCATGCTGGCTGTCTCAGATCACGTCTTTGTCTTTTATGTGCCTTGACATTGTTTCCAGGAAGATCTTTTCCATGATCTTCACAGGCACAGAGATGAGGCTCACGGGCCTGTAGTTCCCTGGGTCCTCCTTTCTACCCTTTTTGAAAATGGGAGTAATGTTTCCCTTTTTCCTGTCACCGTGGACTTTACCTGACTGCCAGGACTTCAAATATGATGAAGAGAGGTTTGGCAACTACATCAGCTAGTTCCTTCAGGACCCTGGGATGCATGTCATCAGGCCCCATAGATACTTATTTAGTTTCATCAAGTGGTCTCAAACCTGCTCTTCACTTACAGTGGGTGGGACTTTGCTCTCTCAGCCTCCATCTGTGGGTTCAGGGAAACAAGAGATGTGCAAAGCCTGACTATCAGTGAAGAATGAGGCAAAGAAGTTGTTGAGTGTTTCAGCCTTCTCCATTTCTGTCATTACCAGTTCACCCTTCATCAGAGGGGGTACAATCTCCTTGGCCTTTCTTTTCTGAGCAATGTACCTCTAGAATCCTTTCCTTTTCTTTGCATCCCTTGTCAAGCTCAGTTCCATCCGTGCCTTGGCTTTCCTTATACCATCCCTGCACATCCAGACCGTATCCATATAATCTTCCCAGGCTGCATGTCCCTGCTTCCACTGCATGTCAATTTCCTTTCTGAACCTCAGTTTGACCAACAGGTCCTTGCTCAGCCACCATGGCTGTCTGCTACATCCACCTGCTCCACTGTGGGCTGTGTTTGTACATGTCCTGATTCTTCTGGACGGGTAGGACATGTCAAAATACGAGGAACCTGTGGAGGTCTGCCATGCTAAAGGCCACCCCTAGCCTTGTGAAAACATGACATTTGGAAAGACCATAGTAAGGCTTCCCTACCTGCCATCTTCAGTACACACCACATCCCCTCTCTGTGTTGAGCTTCCCCAGGGCACAAGTCAGGAATGACAATACCCCTGAAGAGATCCCATGAGGGGTTGACAAACCCTCAGGGAAGGACCACCTGCCAAAAAAGAACAACAAAGGCAAGGAAGAGCTCTAGCTCCTGAAGGCATAACAGGTGAAAGACAAGTGTCAGATATTTCTGGACACCAGCAGAAGCTGCCTAACAAAGGGTGAATTCTTTGGCAGCCTTGACACAGATGCCAAGGTGAATTTGACCTCTTCAATTTGTCTCTCCTTTTCACCATCCCACACATTGCCCTTTCCAAAGGCCTGGAGGAATTTCTTTATCGTATCCTGAAAACCCATACAGCTGTCCTGGAACGCTCATGGTGACTAGCAGAAGGGCAGAAGGGTGTCTAGTGGATCAGAATGCAAGGCAAGGCCAGCTGTAGGTCACAGCAGGACAGAACAGGGCAGATTGGGCTGTGAACACATCAACATCACATTGCCCCTGACATGGAGGGCAAGTTCATTTCCAAACTCTATTCTTTCCAGGAGAGCTTTTTTGAGGGACACACTCTTTCCTCTTTCCTCGGGGAAGGACTGTGATGGCAATATCTGCAATCTGTAACATGTCCATTGCTTTTGTTTGAAAGGAGGAGGTAATGGGGTATGACGCAATTCCAGTGAGGTTCACTAAATAGTGAGAAGATAGAGTGTTCGTAGATAATGACGTACCACGGTGTAGTGGTTTCTTTTATTCAGGCTTCACACTTATAGGAGAACAATCCTTCCACCAAAGAAGACAAGTCCACACCCATGAGGGAGAAGAGGAGCACTACTCCAAGCTGACCAAGGGGGAAGGAAATCCAGAAAGTCTGCAAAGAGGTAACCAGGAGTGACAGAGTACCCATCTCTACAATGCTGAGTCCTCACCCTGACAGTAGCCCTGCTCCTTATGTCAGGGCTACTTGCCATCTCCACAGAGATTTCTTTGCAGTCTACAAGGGGAGGGAAGGGTCGGTAGGGGACGCGGGGAGGGGAAGTCCCCTTCTCTCAGTTCTGCAGGTCCTATTTTCCTCTTCCCATACTAACTGTAGCTGGAACAATGTGCTACCACCTCCGCCACACACGACCAAGCACAAACACAAGCACAAGCACACAGACACAAAAAGTGTCATGCGTTGGAGAATTCCTCAGTTTCCTTTCATTTGGAAATGAAAGGAAACTTCCTTCACAAGGAAGCCCGCAGTCTTCCTTGGGAACATCCCGGCTGGGATGGATGACTGCAGAGAGAACTGCACCCGTGTGGGCTCTTCTCCTGTGAGCAACTTACCCACAGATGATCTTTCAGTCCACAGCAGAAGGACTTTGGGAAGGGATGTTTTATTTTTTTCCCAAAAAACTGTGCATATCATTTCATGTGTTTCCTTAGGGAAAGGTCTTTGCTAAATTTCCTCTTTTCTGTCTGTTCATTCTAAAATTCTGTCCAGGAGACAAGAAAATGTCTCAGAGCTTTCAAGGCCTTAGGATGAAATTTGAGTCTTCAAGTAAGTATGCTGGATCCCATTCCTCTTGCCCGCGGTCTTCCTTGGGAACATCCCGGGTGGGATGGATGACTGCAGAGAGAAATGCACCCATGTGGGCGCTACTCCTCTGAGCAACTTACCCAAAGAAGATCTTCCAGTCCACAACAGAAGTCTTGGACTCTGGGAAGGGATTAATTTGATCCTAGGGCCACACCTCTTTAAGGTTAAGCACGTCCTTCTACAGCAGAGTGTATTGTTGTGTTTGGGAGAGGAAGACTTTCAAACAATGGGCTCAGAGGAAGATGATGCTGATGGGGGACGTGAGGGGGGAGGGTGTTAACAGGTCATTGTGAGATTTCCCTCCACTGCTGTATGGTAAGGAGGACTGTCTCAACCCTTTGTGGAACTTCCCTGTGACGACGAGGGCAAGGCACCAGGCCAGGTCTTCCTCTGCTAAGGGAAGCAATGGAATATTTTCACCCTACACTCTTTGCAGGTACTAGCTCTGCAGCTCCTCAGCTGGCAGTCCCAGGCAGAAGAACGAAAACTCCCCATGCCGGTGAGAGCCTGTCCTCATGCATTCTGTCTGGTGGCAAAGGCAGGCAGAGAGGCTAGGAGCAGTGCTCTTGTCTTGGGATGAATTAGAAGATCATTGCTGGGTCCATTCCTGTGCCTCCCAGAGTCCCATCCTTTCTCAGAGCCCCACATGTGGCTCCACAGTTTATTCTTCAGAGCTGGGAAGGTGTCCAGTGCAGCCAGCTTTCTCAGAAGCAGCATCTTCATAAGGGCTTGTCCCGAGATTTCCACCTCTCTGGCTACACTTTGAGAGAGGTGGTGTCTCCCCTGTGCAATGCAGACAGTTCTACCTTGGTGGGCACACAGGGCTCGGGCATCCTCAGCCCATCCCAAATGTGTTTTTCCACATGCTGCTATTTCTGGGCAGGTAGCTGTTGTGGGACATGCAAATAGGTGGAACCTGTGGAGGTCTGTCATGCCTAAGGGAGCACCCTGGTATCATGAAACTGCTGCTCTTAGAAAGAGCTGGCAACTGCATTATACTCTCCCTGAGTAGCCAGTCCCTTCTTCCTCTAGACATAAACTCTCTTTTTCCCCCAGATTTTTCCCAAAAAGCTGTGCATATCATTTCTTCTACTTCCTTAGGAGAAGGTCTTTGCTAAATTTCCTCTTTTCTGTCTTTTCAAATGAATACAATGCCCAGGACACAAGGAAACATCTTTGACGGTCCAAGACCTTGGAATGGATTTTGAGCCTTCAGGTAAGTATGCCGGATCCCCTTCCTCTTGCCCGCGGTCTTCCTTGGGAACATCCCGGGTGGGATGGATGACTGCAGAGAGAACTGCACCCATGTGGGCTCTTCTCCTGTGAGCAACTTACCCACAGAAGATCTTCCAGTCCACAGCAGATGGCTTACACTTTGGGAAGGGATGTGTTTTTTTCCCCCAAATACTGTGCATATCATTTTGTGTGTTTCCTTAGGGAAAGGTCTTTGCTAAAATTCCTCTTTTCTGTCTTTTCATTTAAATATCCTGTCCAGGAGGCAAGAAAATGTCTCCGAGCGTTCAAGAAACGAGGATGAATTTTGTGCCTTCAAGTAAGTACGCAGGATCCCATTCCTCTTGCTCATGGTCCTCCTTGGGAGAATCTTGGATTGGAGAGAAGTGACCCCCTGTGGAGGTCGACTCCACTGAGCAAGCTTCAACAGAACCCTTCCACATCAGACCAGAAGGCATGGCCTTCAGGAAAGATGGATTTGTTCCCAGGGCCACACCTCTTTAACATCAGGCATGTCCTTCTCCATCAGAGAGCATTGCTGTTGTTGGGAGCAGAAGGCTTTCAAACAATGGGCTCAAAGGAAGATGCTGCTGATGGGGGAGGAGGTGAAGGGGTGAACAGGTCATTGTTAGATTTCCCTCCAGTGCTGTACGGTAAGGGTGGACATTCATACCTACAGTGCTGTATAGTAAGCACTGGATATTCTTCACCTCAACTCTCTTGCGGGTGGCAGCTTTGCAGCTCCTCAGCTGGAAGTGCCAGGTGGAAATAAGACAACTCCCCATGCACATAGGAGCCTGGCTTCATGCATGCTGTCTGGAGGCAACAGGAAGTGGAGGGGCTGGGACAAGTGCTCTTGTCTTGGGATGAATTAGAAGGGCAGTGTTGGGTCAGTTCCTCTCCCTCCTAGGGTCCCATCTTACCTCGTGGGGCTCCACAGCCTATTCTTCAGAGCTGGGAAGGTGTCGTCCAGTACATTGAACTTTCTCAGAAAAGATATCTTCATAAGGGCTTCTCAAGACATTTCCACCTCTTTGGCTACACTCTGGGAGAGGTCACGTCTCCCCTGTCCAATGCAAATAGCACCAGCTCTGTGGGCACACAGGGCTCGGGCATCCTCAGCCCCCTCCTGGCTGTATTTTTGCACTTGCTGCTCCTTCTTGGCTGGCAGCTGGTGTGAGGTACTGCCAGATACGTGGGACCTGTGGAGGTCTGTCATGCTAAAGATCGACCTCAGCCTTGGGAAACCGTTGACTTGGAAAGAGTACAGTAAGCCTTCCCTATCAGCTGTTCCGAGCACACAACTGCATCCCCCCTTGGTGTTCAGCTTCCTGTGGGCATGAGTCAGGAATGACCATGAACCTGGAGAACACCCATGGGAGGATGACAGACCCTCAGAGAAGGACTACCCGTGAAAAAGGAACACCAAAGGCAAGGAAGAGCTCTAGCTCCTGAAGGCATAACAGGTGAAAGACAAGTGTCAGATATTCCTGGACACCAGCAGAAGCTGTCTAACAATGGGTGAATTATTTGGTAGCCTTGGCACAGATACCTGGTGATTCTGACTTCTTCTCTTTGTTTCTTTCACCGTCCCACATTACGTGCCTCCCAAAGGCCTGGAATAATTTCCTTATTGTACGCTGCAAACCCATGCAGATCTCTTGGGCAGCATGTGGTGTCTTTAAGAAGGCTGTCTATAATAACACTCTGCAAGCTAAGCCAGCCGTCAGACCAGCTGCCAGACTGCACTGAATCCCATCCTCCCTGGCACAGAGGGCAAGTTTTTTCCTGCCTTTGTCCTCCCCACGAGACCTGCGTCCAAAGTCACACTCTTAGCTCAAGGAGGACCTAGTATTACTGAGACCTGCGTCCTCACGCATGGCCGTTGCTTTTGCTTGAAAACACTTGTTAGTTTGCCTGGTGTTTTTTTGTTTATTTGTTTCTTTTCATTCCTTGTAGTTTCACACCGTGGACAGGAGATGCTTCTGGCTGTGGATAAGGGTTTACCTAGGTTCTATGCTTTCTTTTTTCAGGCGTCACCCTCAAAGGAGAACAATCCTTCCACCAAGGAAGACAAATGCATTCCCATGAGGGAGAACAGGAGCACTACTCCAAGCTGACCAAGGGGGAAGGAAATCCAGAAAGTCTGCAAAGAGGTAACCAGGAGTGACAGAGTACCCATCTCTACAACGCTGAGTCCTCACCCTGACAGTAGCCCTGCTCCTTATGTCAGGGCTACTTGCCATCTCCACAGAGATTTCTTTGCAGTCTACAAGGGGAGGGAAGGGTCGGTAGGGGACGCGGGGAGGGGAAGTCCCCTTCTCTCAGTTCTGCAGGTCCTATTTTCCTCTTCCCATACTAACTGTAGCTGGAACAATGTGCTACCACCTCCGCCACACACGACCAAGCACAAACACAAGCACAAGCACACAGACACAAAAAGTGTCATGCGTTGGAGAATTCCTCAGTTTCCTTTCATTTGGAAATGAAAGGAAACTTCCTTCACAAGGAAGCCCGCAGTCTTCCTTGGGAACATCCCGGCTGGGATGGATGACTGCAGAGAGAACTGCACCCGTGTGGGCTCTTCTCCTGTGAGCAACTTACCCACAGATGATCTTTCAGTCCACAGCAGAAGGACTTTGGGAAGGGATGTTTTATTTTTTTCCCAAAAAACTGTGCATATCATTTCATGTGTTTCCTTAGGGAAAGGTCTTTGCTAAATTTCCTCTTTTCTGTCTGTTCATTCTAAAATTCTGTCCAGGAGACAAGAAAATGTCTCAGAGCTTTCAAGGCCTTAGGATGAAATTTGAGTCTTCAAGTAAGTATGCTGGATCCCATTCCTCTTGCCCGCGGTCTTCCTTGGGAACATCCCGGGTGGGATGGATGACTGCAGAGAGAAATGCACCCATGTGGGCGCTACTCCTCTGAGCAACTTACCCAAAGAAGATCTTCCAGTCCACAACAGAAGTCTTGGACTCTGGGAAGGGATTAATTTGATCCTAGGGCCACACCTCTTTAAGGTTAAGCACGTCCTTCTACAGCAGAGTGTATTGTTGTGTTTGGGAGAGGAAGACTTTCAAACAATGGGCTCAGAGGAAGATGATGCTGATGGGGGACGTGAGGGGGGAGGGTGTTAACAGGTCATTGTGAGATTTCCCTCCACTGCTGTATGGTAAGGAGGACTGTCTCAACCCTTTGTGGAACTTCCCTGTGACGACGAGGGCAAGGCACCAGGCCAGGTCTTCCTCTGCTAAGGGAAGCAATGGAATATTTTCACCCTACACTCTTTGCAGGTACTAGCTCTGCAGCTCCTCAGCTGGCAGTCCCAGGCAGAAGAACGAAAACTCCCCATGCCGGTGAGAGCCTGTCCTCATGCATTCTGTCTGGTGGCAAAGGCAGGCAGAGAGGCTAGGAGCAGTGCTCTTGTCTTGGGATGAATTAGAAGATCATTGCTGGGTCCATTCCTGTGCCTCCCAGAGTCCCATCCTTTCTCAGAGCCCCACATGTGGCTCCACAGTTTATTCTTCAGAGCTGGGAAGGTGTCCAGTGCAGCCAGCTTTCTCAGAAGCAGCATCTTCATAAGGGCTTGTCCCGAGATTTCCACCTCTCTGGCTACACTTTGAGAGAGGTGGTGTCTCCCCTGTGCAATGCAGACAGTTCTACCTTGGTGGGCACACAGGGCTCGGGCATCCTCAGCCCATCCCAAATGTGTTTTTCCACATGCTGCTATTTCTGGGCAGGTAGCTGTTGTGGGACATGCAAATAGGTGGAACCTGTGGAGGTCTGTCATGCCTAAGGGAGCACCCTGGTATCATGAAACTGCTGCTCTTAGAAAGAGCTGGCAACTGCATTATACTCTCCCTGAGTAGCCAGTCCCTTCTTCCTCTAGACATAAACTCTCTTTTTCCCCCAGATTTTTCCCAAAAAGCTGTGCATATCATTTCTTCTACTTCCTTAGGAGAAGGTCTTTGCTAAATTTCCTCTTTTCTGTCTTTTCAAATGAATACAATGCCCAGGACACAAGGAAACATCTTTGACGGTCCAAGACCTTGGAATGGATTTTGAGCCTTCAGGTAAGTATGCCGGATCCCCTTCCTCTTGCCCGCGGTCTTCCTTGGGAACATCCCGGGTGGGATGGATGACTGCAGAGAGAACTGCACCCATGTGGGCTCTTCTCCTGTGAGCAACTTACCCACAGAAGATCTTCCAGTCCACAGCAGATGGCTTACACTTTGGGAAGGGATGTGTTTTTTTCCCCCAAATACTGTGCATATCATTTTGTGTGTTTCCTTAGGGAAAGGTCTTTGCTAAAATTCCTCTTTTCTGTCTTTTCATTTAAATATCCTGTCCAGGAGGCAAGAAAATGTCTCCGAGCGTTCAAGAAACGAGGATGAATTTTGTGCCTTCAAGTAAGTACGCAGGATCCCATTCCTCTTGCTCATGGTCCTCCTTGGGAGAATCTTGGATTGGAGAGAAGTGACCCCCTGTGGAGGTCGACTCCACTGAGCAAGCTTCAACAGAACCCTTCCACATCAGACCAGAAGGCATGGCCTTCAGGAAAGATGGATTTGTTCCCAGGGCCACACCTCTTTAACATCAGGCATGTCCTTCTCCATCAGAGAGCATTGCTGTTGTTGGGAGCAGAAGGCTTTCAAACAATGGGCTCAAAGGAAGATGCTGCTGATGGGGGAGGAGGTGAAGGGGTGAACAGGTCATTGTTAGATTTCCCTCCAGTGCTGTACGGTAAGGGTGGACATTCATACCTACAGTGCTGTATAGTAAGCACTGGATATTCTTCACCTCAACTCTCTTGCGGGTGGCAGCTTTGCAGCTCCTCAGCTGGAAGTGCCAGGTGGAAATAAGACAACTCCCCATGCACATAGGAGCCTGGCTTCATGCATGCTGTCTGGAGGCAACAGGAAGTGGAGGGGCTGGGACAAGTGCTCTTGTCTTGGGATGAATTAGAAGGGCAGTGTTGGGTCAGTTCCTCTCCCTCCTAGGGTCCCATCTTACCTCGTGGGGCTCCACAGCCTATTCTTCAGAGCTGGGAAGGTGTCGTCCAGTACATTGAACTTTCTCAGAAAAGATATCTTCATAAGGGCTTCTCAAGACATTTCCACCTCTTTGGCTACACTCTGGGAGAGGTCACGTCTCCCCTGTCCAATGCAAATAGCACCAGCTCTGTGGGCACACAGGGCTCGGGCATCCTCAGCCCCCTCCTGGCTGTATTTTTGCACTTGCTGCTCCTTCTTGGCTGGCAGCTGGTGTGAGGTACTGCCAGATACGTGGGACCTGTGGAGGTCTGTCATGCTAAAGATCGACCTCAGCCTTGGGAAACCGTTGACTTGGAAAGAGTACAGTAAGCCTTCCCTATCAGCTGTTCCGAGCACACAACTGCATCCCCCCTTGGTGTTCAGCTTCCTGTGGGCATGAGTCAGGAATGACCATGAACCTGGAGAACACCCATGGGAGGATGACAGACCCTCAGAGAAGGACTACCCGTGAAAAAGGAACACCAAAGGCAAGGAAGAGCTCTAGCTCCTGAAGGCATAACAGGTGAAAGACAAGTGTCAGATATTCCTGGACACCAGCAGAAGCTGTCTAACAATGGGTGAATTATTTGGTAGCCTTGGCACAGATACCTGGTGATTCTGACTTCTTCTCTTTGTTTCTTTCACCGTCCCACATTACGTGCCTCCCAAAGGCCTGGAATAATTTCCTTATTGTACGCTGCAAACCCATGCAGATCTCTTGGGCAGCATGTGGTGTCTTTAAGAAGGCTGTCTATAATAACACTCTGCAAGCTAAGCCAGCCGTCAGACCAGCTGCCAGACTGCACTGAATCCCATCCTCCCTGGCACAGAGGGCAAGTTTTTTCCTGCCTTTGTCCTCCCCACGAGACCTGCGTCCAAAGTCACACTCTTAGCTCAAGGAGGACCTAGTATTACTGAGACCTGCGTCCTCACGCATGGCCGTTGCTTTTGCTTGAAAACACTTGTTAGTTTGCCTGGTGTTTTTTTGTTTATTTGTTTCTTTTCATTCCTTGTAGTTTCACACCGTGGACAGGAGATGCTTCTGGCTGTGGATAAGGGTTTACCTAGGTTCTATGCTTTCTTTTTTCAGGCGTCACCCTCAAAGGAGAACAATCCTTCCACCAAGGAAGACAAATGCATTCCCATGAGGGAGAACAGGAGCACTACTCCAAGCTGACCAAGGGGGAAGGAAATCCAGAAAGTCTGCAAAGAGGTAACCAGGAGTGACAGAGTACCCATCTCTACAACGCTGAGTCCTCACCCTGACAGTAGCCCTGCTCCTTATGTCAGGGCTACTTGCCATCTCCACAGAGATTTCTTTGCAGTCTACAAGGGGAGGGAAGGGTCGGTAGGGGACGCGGGGAGGGGAAGTCCCCTTCTCTCAGTTCTGCAGGTCCTATTTTCCTCTTCCCATACTAACTGTAGCTGGAACAATGTGCTACCACCTCCGCCACACACGACCAAGCACAAACACAAGCACAAGCACACAGACACAAAAAGTGTCATGCGTTGGAGAATTCCTCAGTTTCCTTTCATTTGCAATTGGGATTAACACTGGCCCAGCTCCCAGATGCCTGTGGGCTTGCCCCACTGCAGCAGGGCTGGAGATGCACACCTGACCTCTCCTGTCTTGGAAGAGTTCAGAACCCACTCAACAGAAGCCCAGACACATCTGCTCGGACCTCAGGGTAGACCCTGGATTCAGCAGCAGACACTGCTAGAGACTTTCCAAGTTCTCTCTTCCCACGCTGAACAGCTATGTCACTTGGTGAAAAAGGCAAAAACCTAAGTCCCAATCCAAGGCTGGACAAATGCAACAAACTCCTCCAGAACCTTCCAGGGCATGAAGGCGAGTTGCCTTTTACCTGCTGAGCGGAGACGGGAGAAAGCAAAGCAATCCCTATGTGGCTTGGGAGGAGTGGAAGGGTCAGAATGTGCTCCCTGAAACCTTCCCAGCAAAGACCATGGGATGCTGCACTTGGGCTGTGAGGCAGTTCATACGGGTTCTGGGGCAGTTTAGACAGCCTCGTGGCCCTGAGAGCATGAGTAGGGCTCCGCAGCAGGATACATCGGTGCAAACCTACAGTGCTCCTATCACGCCCTTCGTTCACGATGTTTTTTGTGCTGCCTACATGATGTGTTCTTTCCCAAAAGCTGTGCGTATCATTTCCTCTACTTCCTTAGGGAACGGTCATTTCTAAATTTCCTCTTTTCTGTCTTTTCAAATGAATACAATGCCCAGGACACAAGGAAACATCTTTGACGGTCCAAGACCTTGGAATGGATTTTGAGCCTTCAGGTAAGTATGCCGGATCCCCTTCCTCTTGCCCGCAGTCTTCCTTGGGAACATCCCGGCTGGGATGGATGACTGCAGAGAGAACTGCACCCGTGTGGGCTCTTCTCCTGTGAGCAACTTACCCACAGATGATCTTTCAGTCCACAGCAGAAGGACTTTGGGAAGGGATGTTTTATTTTTTTCCCAAAAAACTGTGCATATCATTTCATGTGTTTCCTTAGGGAAAGGTCTTTGCTAAATTTCCTCTTTTCTGTCTGTTCATTCTAAAATTCTGTCCAGGAGACAAGAAAATGTCTCAGAGCTTTCAAGGCCTTAGGATGAAATTTGAGTCTTCAAGTAAGTATGCCGGATCCCATTCCTCTTGCCCGCGGTCTTCCTTGGGAACATCCCGGGTGGGATGGATGACTGCAGAGAGAAATGCACCCATGTGGGCGCTACTCCTCTGAGCAACTTACCCAAAGAAGATCTTCCAGTCCACAACAGAAGTCTTGGACTCTGGGAAGGGATTAATTTGATCCTAGGGCCACACCTCTTTAAGGTTAAGCACGTCCTTCTACAGCAGAGTGTATTGTTGTGTTTGGGAGAGGAAGACTTTCAAACAATGGGCTCAGAGGAAGATGATGCTGATGGGGGACGTGAGGGGGGAGGGTGTTAACAGGTCATTGTGAGATTTCCCTCCACTGCTGTATGGTAAGGAGGACTGTCTCAACCCTTTGTGGAACTTCCCTGTGACGACGAGGGCAAGGCACCAGGCCAGGTCTTCCTCTGCTAAGGGAAGCAATGGAATATTTTCACCCTACACTCTTTGCAGGTACTAGCTCTGCAGCTCCTCAGCTGGCAGTCCCAGGCAGAAGAACGAAAACTCCCCATGCCGGTGAGAGCCTGTCCTCGTGCATTCTGTCTGGTGGCAAAGGCAGGCAGAGAGGCTAGGAGCAGTGCTCTTGTCTTGGGATGAATTAGAAGATCATTGCTGGGTCCATTCCTGTGCCTCCCAGAGTCCCATCCTTTCTCAGAGCCCCACATGTGGCTCCACAGTTTATTCTTCAGAGCTGGGAAGGTGTCCAGTGCAGCCAGCTTTCTCAGAAGCAGCATCTTCATAAGGGCTTGTCCCGAGATTTCCACCTCTCTGGCTACACTTTGAGAGAGGTGGTGTCTCCCCTGTGCAATGCAGACAGTTCTACCTTGGTGGGCACACAGGGCTCGGGCATCCTCAGCCCATCCCAAATGTGTTTTTCCACATGCTGCTATTTCTGGGCAGGTAGCTGTTGTGGGACATGCAAATAGGTGGAACCTGTGGAGGTCTGTCATGCCTAAGGGAGCACCCTGGTATCATGAAACTGCTGCTCTTAGAAAGAGCTGGCAACTGCATTATACTCTCCCTGAGTAGCCAGTCCCTTCTTCCTCTAGACATAAACTCTCTTTTTCCCCCAGATTTTTCCCAAAAAGCTGTGCATATCATTTCTTCTACTTCCTTAGGAGAAGGTCTTTGCTAAATTTCCTCTTTTCTGTCTTTTCAAATGAATACAATGCCCAGGACACAAGGAAACATCTTTGACGGTCCAAGACCTTGGAATGGATTTTGAGCCTTCAGGTAAGTATGCCGGATCCCCTTCCTCTTGCCCGCGGTCTTCCTTGGGAACATCCCGGGTGGGATGGATGACTGCAGAGAGAACTGCACCCGTGTGGGCTCTTCTCCTGTGAGCAACTTACCCACAGAAGATCTTCCAGTCCACAGCAGATGGCTTACACTTTGGGAAGGGATGTGTTTTTTTCCCCCAAATACTGTGCATATCATTTTGTGTGTTTCCTTAGGGAAAGGTCTTTGCTAAAATTCCTCTTTTCTGTCTTTTCATTTAAATATCCTGTCCAGGAGGCAAGAAAATGTCTCCGAGCGTTCAAGAAACGAGGATGAATTTTGTGCCTTCAAGTAAGTACGCAGGATCCCATTCCTCTTGCTCATGGTCCTCCTTGGGAGAATCTTGGATTGGAGAGAAGTGACCCCCTGTGGAGGTCGACTCCACTGAGCAAGCTTCAACAGAACCCTTCCACATCAGACCAGAAGGCATGGCCTTCAGGAAAGATGGATTTGTTCCCAGGGCCACACCTCTTTAACATCAGGCATGTCCTTCTCCATCAGAGAGCATTGCTGTTGTTGGGAGCAGAAGGCTTTCAAACAATGGGCTCAAAGGAAGATGCTGCTGATGGGGGAGGAGGTGAAGGGGTGAACAGGTCATTGTTAGATTTCCCTCCAGTGCTGTACGGTAAGGGTGGACATTCATACCTACAGTGCTGTATAGTAAGCACTGGATATTCTTCACCTCAACTCTCTTGCGGGTGGCAGCTTTGCAGCTCCTCAGCTGGAAGTGCCAGGTGGAAATAAGACAACTCCCCATGCACATAGGAGCCTGGCTTCATGCATGCTGTCTGGAGGCAACAGGAAGTGGAGGGGCTGGGACAAGTGCTCTTGTCTTGGGATGAATTAGAAGGGCAGTGTTGGGTCAGTTCCTCTCCCTCCTAGGGTCCCATCTTACCTCGTGGGGCTCCACAGCCTATTCTTCAGAGCTGGGAAGGTGTCGTCCAGTACATTGAACTTTCTCAGAAAAGATATCTTCATAAGGGCTTCTCAAGACATTTCCACCTCTTTGGCTACACTCTGGGAGAGGTCACGTCTCCCCTGTCCAATGCAAATAGCACCAGCTCTGTGGGCACACAGGGCTCGGGCATCCTCAGCCCCCTCCTGGCTGTATTTTTGCACTTGCTGCTCCTTCTTGGCTGGCAGCTGGTGTGAGGTACTGCCAGATACGTGGGACCTGTGGAGGTCTGTCATGCTAAAGATCGACCTCAGCCTTGGGAAACCGTTGACTTGGAAAGAGTACAGTAAGCCTTCCCTATCAGCTGTTCCGAGCACACAACTGCATCCCCCCTTGGTGTTCAGCTTCCTGTGGGCATGAGTCAGGAATGACCATGAACCTGGAGAACACCCATGGGAGGATGACAGACCCTCAGAGAAGGACTACCCGTGAAAAAGGAACACCAAAGGCAAGGAAGAGCTCTAGCTCCTGAAGGCATAACAGGTGAAAGACAAGTGTCAGATATTCCTGGACACCAGCAGAAGCTGTCTAACAATGGGTGAATTATTTGGTAGCCTTGGCACAGATACCTGGTGATTCTGACTTCTTCTCTTTGTTTCTTTCACCGTCCCACATTACGTGCCTCCCAAAGGCCTGGAATAATTTCCTTATTGTACGCTGCAAACCCATGCAGATCTCTTGGGCAGCATGTGGTGTCTTTAAGAAGGCTGTCTATAATAACACTCTGCAAGCTAAGCCAGCCGTCAGACCAGCTGCCAGACTGCACTGAATCCCATCCTCCCTGGCACAGAGGGCAAGTTTTTTCCTGCCTTTGTCCTCCCCACGAGACCTGCGTCCAAAGTCACACTCTTAGCTCAAGGAGGACCTAGTATTACTGAGACCTGCGTCCTCACGCATGGCCGTTGCTTTTGCTTGAAAACACTTGTTAGTTTGCCTGGTGTTTTTTTGTTTATTTGTTTCTTTTCATTCCTTGTAGTTTCACACCGCGGACAGGAGATGCTTCTGGCTGTGGATAAGGGTTTACCTAGGTTCTATGCTTTCTTTTTTCAGGCGTCACCCTCAAAGGAGAACAATCCTTCCACCAAGGAAGACAAATGCATTCCCATGAGGGAGAACAGGAGCACTACTCCAAGCTGACCAAGGGGGAAGGAAATCCAGAAAGTCTGCAAAGAGGTAACCAGGAGTGACAGAGTACCCATCTCTACAACGCTGAGTCCTCACCCTGACAGTAGCCCTGCTCCTTATGTCAGGGCTACTTGCCATCTCCACAGAGATTTCTTTGCAGTCTACAAGGGGAGGGAAGGGTCGGTAGGGGACGCGGGGAGGGGAAGTCCCCTTCTCTCAGTTCTGCAGGTCCTATTTTCCTCTTCCCATACTAACTGTAGCTGGAACAATGTGCTACCACCTCCGCCACACACGACCAAGCACAAACACAAGCACAAGCACACAGACACAAAAAGTGTCATGCGTTGGAGAATTCCTCAGTTTCCTTTCATTTGCAATTGGGATTAACACTGGCCCAGCTCCCAGATGCCTGTGGGCTTGCCCCACTGCAGCAGGGCTGGAGATGCACACCTGACCTCTCCTGTCTTGGAAGAGTTCAGAACCCACTCAACAGAAGCCCAGACACATCTGCTCGGACCTCAGGGTAGACCCTGGATTCAGCAGCAGACACTGCTAGAGACTTTCCAAGTTCTCTCTTCCCACGCTGAACAGCTATGTCACTTGGTGAAAAAGGCAAAAACCTAAGTCCCAATCCAAGGCTGGACAAATGCAACAAACTCCTCCAGAACCTTCCAGGGCATGAAGGCGAGTTGCCTTTTACCTGCTGAGCGGAGACGGGAGAAAGCAAAGCAATCCCTATGTGGCTTGGGAGGAGTGGAAGGGTCAGAATGTGCTCCCTGAAACCTTCCCAGCAAAGACCATGGGATGCTGCACTTGGGCTGTGAGGCAGTTCATACGGGTTCTGGGGCAGTTTAGACAGCCTCGTGGCCCTGAGAGCATGAGTAGGGCTCCGCAGCAGGATACATCGGTGCAAACCTACAGTGCTCCTATCACGCCCTTCGTTCACGATGTTTTTTGTGCTGCCTACATGATGTGTTCTTTCCCAAAAGCTGTGCGTATCATTTCCTCTACTTCCTTAGGGAACGGTCATTTCTAAATTTCCTCTTTTCTGTCTTTTCAAATGAATACAATGCCCAGGACACAAGGAAACATCTTTGACGGTCCAAGACCTTGGAATGGATTTTGAGCCTTCAGGTAAGTATGCCGGATCCCCTTCCTCTTGCCCGCAGTCTTCCTTGGGAACATCCCGGCTGGGATGGATGACTGCAGAGAGAACTGCACCCGTGTGGGCTCTTCTCCTGTGAGCAACTTACCCACAGATGATCTTTCAGTCCACAGCAGAAGGACTTTGGGAAGGGATGTTTTATTTTTTTCCCAAAAAACTGTGCATATCATTTCATGTGTTTCCTTAGGGAAAGGTCTTTGCTAAATTTCCTCTTTTCTGTCTGTTCATTCTAAAATTCTGTCCAGGAGACAAGAAAATGTCTCAGAGCTTTCAAGGCCTTAGGATGAAATTTGAGTCTTCAAGTAAGTATGCCGGATCCCATTCCTCTTGCCCGCGGTCTTCCTTGGGAACATCCCGGGTGGGATGGATGACTGCAGAGAGAAATGCACCCATGTGGGCGCTACTCCTCTGAGCAACTTACCCAAAGAAGATCTTCCAGTCCACAACAGAAGTCTTGGACTCTGGGAAGGGATTAATTTGATCCTAGGGCCACACCTCTTTAAGGTTAAGCACGTCCTTCTACAGCAGAGTGTATTGTTGTGTTTGGGAGAGGAAGACTTTCAAACAATGGGCTCAGAGGAAGATGATGCTGATGGGGGACGTGAGGGGGGAGGGTGTTAACAGGTCATTGTGAGATTTCCCTCCACTGCTGTATGGTAAGGAGGACTGTCTCAACCCTTTGTGGAACTTCCCTGTGACGACGAGGGCAAGGCACCAGGCCAGGTCTTCCTCTGCTAAGGGAAGCAATGGAATATTTTCACCCTACACTCTTTGCAGGTACTAGCTCTGCAGCTCCTCAGCTGGCAGTCCCAGGCAGAAGAACGAAAACTCCCCATGCCGGTGAGAGCCTGTCCTCGTGCATTCTGTCTGGTGGCAAAGGCAGGCAGAGAGGCTAGGAGCAGTGCTCTTGTCTTGGGATGAATTAGAAGATCATTGCTGGGTCCATTCCTGTGCCTCCCAGAGTCCCATCCTTTCTCAGAGCCCCACATGTGGCTCCACAGTTTATTCTTCAGAGCTGGGAAGGTGTCCAGTGCAGCCAGCTTTCTCAGAAGCAGCATCTTCATAAGGGCTTGTCCCGAGATTTCCACCTCTCTGGCTACACTTTGAGAGAGGTGGTGTCTCCCCTGTGCAATGCAGACAGTTCTACCTTGGTGGGCACACAGGGCTCGGGCATCCTCAGCCCATCCCAAATGTGTTTTTCCACATGCTGCTATTTCTGGGCAGGTAGCTGTTGTGGGACATGCAAATAGGTGGAACCTGTGGAGGTCTGTCATGCCTAAGGGAGCACCCTGGTATCATGAAACTGCTGCTCTTAGAAAGAGCTGGCAACTGCATTATACTCTCCCTGAGTAGCCAGTCCCTTCTTCCTCTAGACATAAACTCTCTTTTTCCCCCAGATTTTTCCCAAAAAGCTGTGCATATCATTTCTTCTACTTCCTTAGGAGAAGGTCTTTGCTAAATTTCCTCTTTTCTGTCTTTTCAAATGAATACAATGCCCAGGACACAAGGAAACATCTTTGACGGTCCAAGACCTTGGAATGGATTTTGAGCCTTCAGGTAAGTATGCCGGATCCCCTTCCTCTTGCCCGCGGTCTTCCTTGGGAACATCCCGGGTGGGATGGATGACTGCAGAGAGAACTGCACCCGTGTGGGCTCTTCTCCTGTGAGCAACTTACCCACAGAAGATCTTCCAGTCCACAGCAGATGGCTTACACTTTGGGAAGGGATGTGTTTTTTTCCCCCAAATACTGTGCATATCATTTTGTGTGTTTCCTTAGGGAAAGGTCTTTGCTAAAATTCCTCTTTTCTGTCTTTTCATTTAAATATCCTGTCCAGGAGGCAAGAAAATGTCTCCGAGCGTTCAAGAAACGAGGATGAATTTTGTGCCTTCAAGTAAGTACGCAGGATCCCATTCCTCTTGCTCATGGTCCTCCTTGGGAGAATCTTGGATTGGAGAGAAGTGACCCCCTGTGGAGGTCGACTCCACTGAGCAAGCTTCAACAGAACCCTTCCACATCAGACCAGAAGGCATGGCCTTCAGGAAAGATGGATTTGTTCCCAGGGCCACACCTCCTTAACATCAGGCATGTCCTTCTCCATCAGAGAGCATTGCTGTTGTTGGGAGCAGAAGGCTTTCAAACAATGGGCTCAAAGGAAGATGCTGCTGATGGGGGAGGAGGTGAAGGGGTGAACAGGTCATTGTTAGATTTCCCTCCAGTGCTGTACGGTAAGGGTGGACATTCATACCTACAGTGCTGTATAGTAAGCACTGGATATTCTTCACCTCAACTCTCTTGCGGGTGGCAGCTTTGCAGCTCCTCAGCTGGAAGTGCCAGGTGGAAATAAGACAACTCCCCATGCACATAGGAGCCTGGCTTCATGCATGCTGTCTGGAGGCAACAGGAAGTGGAGGGGCTGGGACAAGTGCTCTTGTCTTGGGATGAATTAGAAGGGCAGTGTTGGGTCAGTTCCTCTCCCTCCTAGGGTCCCATCTTACCTCGTGGGGCTCCACAGCCTATTCTTCAGAGCTGGGAAGGTGTCGTCCAGTACATTGAACTTTCTCAGAAAAGATATCTTCATAAGGGCTTCTCAAGACATTTCCACCTCTTTGGCTACACTCTGGGAGAGGTCACGTCTCCCCTGTCCAATGCAAATAGCACCAGCTCTGTGGGCACACAGGGCTCGGGCATCCTCAGCCCCCTCCTGGCTGTATTTTTGCACTTGCTGCTCCTTCTTGGCTGGCAGCTGGTGTGAGGTACTGCCAGATACGTGGGACCTGTGGAGGTCTGTCATGCTAAAGATCGACCTCAGCCTTGGGAAACCGTTGACTTGGAAAGAGTACAGTAAGCCTTCCCTATCAGCTGTTCCGAGCACACAACTGCATCCCCCCTTGGTGTTCAGCTTCCTGTGGGCATGAGTCAGGAATGACCATGAACCTGGAGAACACCCATGGGAGGATGACAGACCCTCAGAGAAGGACTACCCGTGAAAAAGGAACACCAAAGGCAAGGAAGAGCTCTAGCTCCTGAAGGCATAACAGGTGAAAGACAAGTGTCAGATATTCCTGGACACCAGCAGAAGCTGTCTAACAATGGGTGAATTATTTGGTAGCCTTGGCACAGATACCTGGTGATTCTGACTTCTTCTCTTTGTTTCTTTCACCGTCCCACATTACGTGCCTCCCAAAGGCCTGGAATAATTTCCTTATTGTACGCTGCAAACCCATGCAGATCTCTTGGGCAGCATGTGGTGTCTTTAAGAAGGCTGTCTATAATAACACTCTGCAAGCTAAGCCAGCCGTCAGACCAGCTGCCAGACTGCACTGAATCCCATCCTCCCTGGCACAGAGGGCAAGTTTTTTCCTGCCTTTGTCCTCCCCACGAGACCTGCGTCCAAAGTCACACTCTTAGCTCAAGGAGGACCTAGTATTACTGAGACCTGCGTCCTCACGCATGGCCGTTGCTTTTGCTTGAAAACACTTGTTAGTTTGCCTGGTGTTTTTTTGTTTATTTGTTTCTTTTCATTCCTTGTAGTTTCACACCGCGGACAGGAGATGCTTCTGGCTGTGGATAAGGGTTTACCTAGGTTCTATGCTTTCTTTTTTCAGGCGTCACCCTCAAAGGAGAACAATCCTTCCACCAAGGAAGACAAATGCATTCCCATGAGGGAGAACAGGAGCACTACTCCAAGCTGACCAAGGGGGAAGGAAATCCAGAAAGTCTGCAAAGAGGTAACCAGGAGTGACAGAGTACCCATCTCTACAACGCTGAGTCCTCACCCTGACAGTAGCCCTGCTCCTTATGTCAGGGCTACTTGCCATCTCCACAGAGATTTCTTTGCAGTCTACAAGGGGAGGGAAGGGTCGGTAGGGGACGCGGGGAGGGGAAGTCCCCTTCTCTCAGTTCTGCAGGTCCTATTTTCCTCTTCCCATACTAACTGTAGCTGGAACAATGTGCTACCACCTCCGCCACACACGACCAAGCACAAACACAAGCACAAGCACACAGACACAAAAAGTGTCATGCGTTGGAGAATTCCTCAGTTTCCTTTCATTTGCAATTGGGATTAACACTGGCCCAGCTCCCAGATGCCTGTGGGCTTGCCCCACTGCAGCAGGGCTGGAGATGCACACCTGACCTCTCCTGTCTTGGAAGAGTTCAGAACCCACTCAACAGAAGCCCAGACACATCTGCTCGGACCTCAGGGTAGACCCTGGATTCAGCAGCAGACACTGCTAGAGACTTTCCAAGTTCTCTCTTCCCACGCTGAACAGCTATGTCACTTGGTGAAAAAGGCAAAAACCTAAGTCCCAATCTAAGGCTGGACAAATGCAACAAACTCCTCCAGAACCTTCCAGGGCATGAAGGCGAGTTGCCTTTTACCTGTTGAGCGGAGACGGGAGAAAGCAGAGCAATCTCTTCTCTTTGTCTTCAGAAGGTCTTTGTGTTGAGAAGGTCTTTGTCAATACCTTAGGATGAATTTTGAGCCTTCAGGTAAGTATGCAGGATCCCATTCCTCTTGCCCGCGGTCTTCCTTGTGAACATCCCGGGTGGGATGGATGGCTGCAGAGAGAACTGCACCCGTGTGGGCTCTTCTCCTGTGATCAACTTACCCACAGAAGATATTCCAGTCTACAGCAGAATGCTTAGTCTCTGGGATGGGATTAATTTGATCCTAGGGCCACACCACTTTAACTTCAGGCACGTCCTTCTACAGCAGAGTGTATTGCTGCGTTTGGGAGAGGAAGAGTGAATTCTTTTAGGCCCCGTCATTCTGGTGTCAATCCATTCAAACCAATGTAAGGGAGAAGAAAGCATCTTCTGTGCTCTGTAAATTTCTAACCAATACCTATATGACCATTAGGAGACGGACAGTTCACTGCTGAAGTTACCATGAGTAACTAAAAGCCTTGGAGAGATACCTCCAAGAGAGAAAAAAGAGAGACCTTGAAGCAATGTCTTTGGCAAGCTCTACTACTCTTCTTTTGATAAGTAGGGCCCAACTAGACCTTTTGTGAATTCTGTCCTCTCCATACAATATTTCCTTCAAAAGAATTTCCTTCAAAATTCCCTGGAGAGAACTGAAAGAAAAGACTGTTCCAAAAGTATTATGTAGATATCAGTCCATTATGGAACATCAAAAAGAAAAGTACATATATGTTTTCCATCTTGTGTTTTTCTCAAAACACACATTCACATTATTGAGAGAAGGGCTAACATAACAGGAAGAAATGTCAGTTTCCCTTTCGGCCTTTTTTTTTTTTTTTTTTTTTGTAGGAAGAAATGTGGAGATAGACATCACAAGGGGCCAAGAATCCTCATGGCAAGAGATGGAGAGGATCATGGATCAGAAGATGGCTGTTTTGCAGAACCAACTGGAAGTTTCACAGAATGCCTACAGAGAAGAGCTGATTTCATTGGAAAGCAAACTAGGTGAGCAGGGTTGTCCACAAGGATGACTCCATCCCTCTTGGGGTTAAACACCCATGGGCAGCTAAACACTACACAGCCACTCACACCCTTTCCTCCAACTGGATGGGGGAGAGATGTGGAGAGGTCAAAGTGTGTAAACCCTTGGATTGAGATAGAGACATTTAAGAGGTAAAGCAAAAGCTGCAAGCCCAAGCAAAGCCAAATGGCACCAGTATAGGCACCAGTATAGGCTGGGGACTGACCTGTTGGAGAGCAACATTTGGGAAAGGGATGTGGTGGTCCTGGTGGACAGCGGAATGACCATGAGGCAGCACTGTGCCGTTGTGGCCAAGAAGTCCAGTGGCATCCTGGGGTGTATCAGAAGGGCTGTGGTTAGTAGGCTGAGGGATGTTCTCCTCCCCCTCTACTCTGCCCTTGTGAGACCACATCTGGACTACGGCATCCAGTTCTGGGCCCCTCAGCTCAAGAACGACAGGGAACTGCTTGAGAGACTCTTGTGTAGAGCCATGAGGATGATTAAGGGATGATTTCATTATGAGGAAAGGCTGAGGGAGATGGGTCTCTTTAGCTTGGAAAAGAGGAGGCTGAGGGGAGACCTTATTAATGTTTATAAATATGCAAGGGGGAAGTGTCAGGAGGATGGAGCCAGGCTGTTCTCGGTGACATCCACTGATAGGACAAGGGGCAGCGAGTGCAATCTGGAACAAAAGAGGTTCCTCTTATATATGAAATGAAACTTTTTCACAGTGAGGGTGACAAAACACTGGAACAGGCTTCCCAACGGAGTTGTGCAGTCTCCTTCTCCGCAGACATTCAAAACTCGCATTGATGGGTTCCTGTGGAACCCGATGCAGGTGTTCCTGCTCCTGCAGGCGGATTGGACTAGATGACCTTTCAGGGTCCCTTCCAATCCCTAGCATTCTGTGACTATGTGATTCTGTAAAAATACGGAAGTCATTCACTGCTTCTGATTGGCAGGCAGAGGTGCAGCCATTTCCAGGAAAGCAGGGATGCGTCACGCATAACATCTCCTGGGGAAGATCAATGCCATCACTATGAATGTCTCCCCTTCCTCCTTTATCTAAGCTTCTATTGCTTAGCATGGTGTTCTAATGAAGGGAGTATACCTTGGACCAGTTGGGGTCATCAACATGGCTGGTTCTGACATTGTGGGCATCCCCTACTGCCTCACTGGCAGAGAGTGATGAAACGAAGAGGGACCCGTGGCTGTGTGGAAGCACTCCTCAGAATAACTAAGACATCCACAGATTGTCTATACGACTTTCCTCACAAATCCAAAAGGCGGCATCATGCCAGCTCCAATGAAAATAAAAAAAAAATTACAAAAATAATAAAAAAAAAGACTCCATCCTGGCCAAAAGCAGGACACTTCCTTGAAGGCAAACGGTGCTTTGGCATGACACCATCTTGTGAGCTAGTCTCCGGCATTTCCTCCATGGAAGGGGACATGGAAGGGGACTCCTCCAAGAGGAGGGCAGCCCATTCCCAGGGAGAGGGCCTGGTGTCCCTTTCCACTGAGAGAGCTCCACGCCAAGGTGGCAGCTGCAGGTGCTAAGGGCGTTTCTTCTCTCCCTCCTCTTGGAAGACATTTGGTTTGATAGTCTCCATCCACGATGGCTGAATGTGGAAAAGGTTACTGCTAGGTCCCAAGGAACATCCACCTCCAGGTCCCAATACTGTCTCTCCATTTTGTCACTCAGAGTGCTTGTCCACAAACAGTCAAGTCTTCCACAGCCCACAGATCCTGCCTGGAGAGATGGAGTGAGTAATTCCTGCTCTCCAGCCTGTCCAGCAGGACTTCAGGCAGGATCATGGAGCCTATGCTCCTTCTCCATCCCCCTGGAACTCAGTCTATCCAAACCAATGAGAGGGAGGTGGAAGCATCTTCTCAGTTCTGTCCCCTTCCATCCAGAGCCCGCATACCATGCACCACAGGGAAGGAGTCACTTACAGGGGGCAACGACCGTGAGAGGCTGTAAGCCCTAGGTGAAGACCTAAGGGAAGGGAACTGCAGTCCAGGCCTTCCGTAAGCCCTACTTCACTTCCAGGAGCTAAGGCATGCTCACTCCTGCCTTGTGTGCATTCCCTCTTCCCAACATCATCTTGCCATCCACAGTGTCCCTTTCCTGTAAAAAAAAAAAAAATAATAATCTCAAGAATGACACCTTCTGAGGTACGATGTACTCCAGAGATAAGTCCACCATGAACCTGAAATCAGAATAGCATGTTCTCTAACATTTCTAGGAGGAAACACCCTCCTCCATTGGAAAGACAAGGAACCACTTCCCAGGATTCAATGTCATTTTCCCATTGGCTCCTCTCTTTCTGTGCAGAAAGGACTGTGGACATAAAGACCACAAGGGCCCTTGAATCCACTCAGCAA
Source organism: Anas acuta (assembly GCF_963932015.1). Classification (NCBI taxonomy): domain Eukaryota; kingdom Metazoa; phylum Chordata; class Aves; order Anseriformes; family Anatidae; genus Anas; species Anas acuta. The sequence continues at coordinate 863,458 of NC_089008.1, read as the reverse complement.
GAGGCCGAGAAGATCCTGAGTGAGAAGGTGGCTGTGTTGCAGAACCAACTGGAAGTTTCACAGAATGCCTACAGAGAAGAGCTGATTTCATTGGAAAGCAAACTAGGTGAGCAGGGTTGTCCACAAGGATGACTCCATCCCTCTTGGGGTTAAACATCCATGGGCAGCTAAACACTACACAGCCACTCACACCCTTTCCTCCAACTGGATGGGGGAGAGATGTGGAGAGGTCAAAGTGTGTAAACCCTTGGATTGAGATAGAGACATTTAAGAGGTAAAGCAAAAGCTGCAAGCCCAAGCAAAGCCAAATGGCACCAGTATAGGCACCAGTATAGGCTGGGGACTGACCTGTTGGAGAGCAACATTTGGGAAAGGGATGTGGTGGTCCTGGTGGACAGCGGAATGACCATGAGGCAGCACTGTGCCGTTGTGGCCAAGAAGTCCAGTGGCATCCTGGGGTGTATCAGAAGGGCTGTGGTTAGTAGGCTGAGGGATGTTCTCCTCCCCCTCTACTCTGCCCTTGTGAGACCACATCTGGACTACGGCATCCAGTTCTGGGCCCCTCAGCTCAAGAACGACAGGGAACTGCTTGAGAGACTCTTGTGTAGAGCCATGAGGATGATTAAGGGATGATTTCATTACGAGGAAAGGCTGAGGGAGATGGGTCTCTTTAGCTTGGAAAAGAGGAGGCTGAGGGGAGACCTTATTAATGTTTATAAATATGCAAGGGGGAAGTGTCAGGAGGATGGAGCCAGGCTGTTCTCGGTGACATCCACTGATAGGACAAGGGGCAGCGAGTGCAATCTGGAACAAAAGAGGTTCCTCTTATATATGAAATGAAACTTTTTCACAGTGAGGGTGACAAAACACTGGAACAGGCTTCCCAACGGAGTTGTGCAGTCTCCTTCTCCGCAGACATTCAAAACTCGCATTGATGGGTTCCTGTGGAACCCGATGCAGGTGTTCCTGCTCCTGCAGGCGGATTGGACTAGATGACCTTTCAGGGTCCCTTCCAATCCCTAGCATTCTGTGACTATGTGATTCTGTAAAAATACGGAAGTCATTCACTGCTTCTGATTGGCAGGCAGAGGTGCAGCCATTTCCAGGAAAGCAGGGATGCGTCACGCATAACATCTCCTGGGGAAGATCAATGCCATCACTATGAATGTCTCCCCTTCCTCCTTTATCTAAGCTTCTATTGCTTAGCATGGTGTTATAATGAAGGGAGTATACCTTGGACCAGTTGGGGTCATCAACATGGCTGGTTCTGACATTGTGGGCATCCCCTACTGCCTCACTGGCAGAGAGTGATGAAACGAAGAGGGACCCGTGGCTGTGTGGAAGCACTCCTCAGAATAACTAAGACATCCACAGATTGTCTATACGACTTTCCTCACAAATCCAAAAGGCGGCATCATGCCAGCTCCAATGAAAATAAAAAAAAAATTACAAAAATAATAAAAAAAAAGACTCCATCCTGGCCAAAAGCAGGACACTTCCTTGAAGGCAAACGGTGCTTTGGCATGACACCATCTTGTGAGCTAGTCTCCGGCATTTCCTCCATGGAAGGGGACATGGAAGGGGACTCCTCCAAGAGGAGGGCAGCCCATTCCCAGGGAGAGGGCCTGGTGTCCCTTTCCACTGAGAGAGCTCCACGCCAAGGTGGCAGCTGCAGGTGCTAAGGGCGTTTCTTCTCTCCCTCCTCTTGGAAGACATTTGGTTTGATAGTCTCCATCCACGATGGCTGAATGTGGAAAAGGTTACTGCTAGGTCCCAAGGAACATCCACCTCCAGGTCCCAATACTGTCTCTCCATTTTGTCACTCAGAGTGCTTGTCCACAAACAGTCAAGTCTTCCACAGCCCACAGATCCTGCCTGGAGAGATGGAGTGAGTAATTCCTGCTCTCCAGCCTGTCCAGCAGGACTTCAGGCAGGATCATGGAGCCTATGCTCCTTCTCCATCCCCCTGGAACTCAGTCTATCCAAACCAATGAGAGGGAGGTGGAAGCATCTTCTCAGTTCTGTCCCCTTCCATCCAGAGCCCGCATACCATGCACCACAGGGAAGGAGTCACTTACAGGGGGCAACGACCGTGAGAGGCTGTAAGCCCTAGGTGAAGACCTAAGGGAAGGGAACTGCAGTCCAGGCCTTCCGTAAGCCCTACTTCACTTCCAGGAGCTAAGGCATGCTCACTCCTGCCTTGTGTGCATTCCCTCTTCCCAACATCATCTTGCCATCCACAGTGTCCCTTTCCTGTAAAAAAAAAAAAAATAATAATCTCAAGAATGACACCTTCTGAGGTACGATGTACTCCAGAGATAAGTCCACCATGAACCTGAAATCAGAATAGCATGTTCTCTAACATTTCTAGGAGGAAACACCCTCCTCCATTGGAAAGACAAGGAACCACTTCCCAGGATTCAATGTCATTTTCCCATTGGCTCCTCTCTTTCTGTGCAGAAAGGACTGTGGACATAAAGACCACAAGGGCCCTTGAATCCACTCAGCAAGAGGCCGAGAAGATCCTGAGTGAGAAGGTGGCTGTGTTGCAGAACCAACTGGAAGTTTCACAGAATGCCTACAGAGAAGAGCTGATTTCATTGGAAAGCAAACTAGGTGAGCAGGGTTGTCCACAAGGATGACTCCATCCCTCTTGGGGTTAAACATCCATGGGCAGCTAAACACTACACAGCCACTCACACCCTTTCCTCCAACTGGATGGGGGAGAGATGTGGAGAGGTCAAAGTGTGTAAACCCTTGCATTGAGATAGAGACATTTAAGAGGTAAAGCAAAAGCTGCAAGCCCAAGCAAAGCCAAATGGCACCAGTATAGGCACCAGTATAGGCTGGGGACTGACCTGTTGGAGAGCAACATTTGGGAAAGGGATGTGGTGGTCCTGGTGGACAGCGGAATGACCATGAGGCAGCACTGTGCCGTTGTGGCCAAGAAGTCCAGTGGCATCCTGGGGTGTATCAGAAGGGCTGTGGTTAGTAGGCTGAGGGATGTTCTCCTCCCCCTCTACTCTGCCCTTGTGAGACCACATCTGGACTACGGCATCCAGTTCTGGGCCCCTCAGCTCAAGAACGACAGGGAACTGCTTGAGAGACTCTTGTGTAGAGCCATGAGGATGATTAAGGGATGATTTCATTATGAGGAAAGGCTGAGGGAGATGGGTCTCTTTAGCTTGGAAAAGAGGAGGCTGAGGGGAGACCTTATTAATGTTTATAAATATGCAAGGGGGAAGTGTCAGGAGGATGGAGCCAGGCTGTTCTCGGTGACATCCACTGATAGGACAAGGGGCAGCGAGTGCAATCTGGAACAAAAGAGGTTCCTCTTATATATGAAATGAAACTTTTTCACAGTGAGGGTGACAAAACACTGGAACAGGCTTCCCAACGGAGTTGTGCAGTCTCCTTCTCCGCAGACATTCAAAACTCGCATTGATGGGTTCCTGTGGAACCCGATGCAGGTGTTCCTGCTCCTGCAGGCGGATTGGACTAGATGACCTTTCAGGGTCCCTTCCAATCCCTAGCATTCTGTGACTATGTGATTCTGTAAAAATACGGAAGTCATTCACTGCTTCTGATTGGCAGGCAGAGGTGCAGCCATTTCCAGGAAAGCAGGGATGCGTCACGCATAACATCTCCTGGGGAAGATCAATGCCATCACTATGAATGTCTCCCCTTCCTCCTTTATCTAAGCTTCTATTGCTTAGCATGGTGTTCTAATGAAGGGAGTATACCTTGGACCAGTTGGGGTCATCAACATGGCTGGTTCTGACATTGTGGGCATCCCCTACTGCCTCACTGGCAGAGAGTGATGAAACGAAGAGGGACCCGTGGCTGTGTGGAAGCACTCCTCAGAATAACTAAGACATCCACAGATTGTCTATACGACTTTCCTCACAAATCCAAAAGGCGGCATCATGCCAGCTCCAATGAAAATAAAAAAAAAATTACAAAAATAATAAAAAAAAAGACTCCATCCTGGCCAAAAGCAGGACACTTCCTTGAAGGCAAACGGTGCTTTGGCATGACACCATCTTGTGAGCTAGTCTCCGGCATTTCCTCCATGGAAGGGGACATGGAAGGGGACTCCTCCAAGAGGAGGGCAGCCCATTCCCAGGGAGAGGGCCTGGTGTCCCTTTCCACTGAGAGAGCTCCACGCCAAGGTGGCAGCTGCAGGTGCTAAGGGCGTTTCTTCTCTCCCTCCTCTTGGAAGACATTTGGTTTGATAGTCTCCATCCACGATGGCTGAATGTGGAAAAGGTTACTGCTAGGTCCCAAGGAACATCCACCTCCAGGTCCCAATACTGTCTCTCCATTTTGTCACTCAGAGTGCTTGTCCACAAACAGTCAAGTCTTCCACAGCCCACAGATCCTGCCTGGAGAGATGGAGTGAGTAATTCCTGCTCTCCAGCCTGTCCAGCAGGACTTCAGGCAGGATCATGGAGCCTATGCTCCTTCTCCATCCCCCTGGAACTCAGTCTATCCAAACCAATGAGAGGGAGGTGGAAGCATCTTCTCAGTTCTGTCCCCTTCCATCCAGAGCCCGCATACCATGCACCACAGGGAAGGAGTCACTTACAGGGGGCAACGACCGTGAGAGGCTGTAAGCCCTAGGTGAAGACCTAAGGGAAGGGAACTGCAGTCCAGGCCTTCCGTAAGCCCTACTTCACTTCCAGGAGCTAAGGCATGCTCACTCCTGCCTTGTGTGCATTCCCTCTTCCCAACATCATCTTGCCATCCACAGTGTCCCTTTCCTGTAAAAAAAAAAAAAATAATAATCTCAAGAATGACACCTTCTGAGGTACGATGTACTCCAGAGATAAGTCCACCATGAACCTGAAATCAGAATAGCATGTTCTCTAACATTTCTAGGAGGAAACACCCTCCTCCATTGGAAAGACAAGGAACCACTTCCCAGGATTCAATGTCATTTTCCCATTGGCTCCTCTCTTTCTGTGCAGAAAGGACTGTGGACATAAAGACCACAAGGGCCCTTGAATCCACTCAGCAAGAGGCCGAGAAGATCCTGAGTGAGAAGGTGGCTGTGTTGCAGAACCAACTGGAAGTTTCACAGAATGCCTACAGAGAAGAGCTGATTTCATTGGAAAGCAAACTAGGTGAGCAGGGTTGTCCACAAGGATGACTCCATCCCTCTTGGGGTTAAACATCCATGGGCAGCTAAACACTACACAGCCACTCACACCCTTTCCTCCAACTGGATGGGGGAGAGATGTGGAGAGGTCAAAGTGTGTAAACCCTTGCATTGAGATAGAGACATTTAAGAGGTAAAGCAAAAGCTGCAAGCCCAAGCAAAGCCAAATGGCACCAGTATAGGCACCAGTATAGGCTGGGGACTGACCTGTTGGAGAGCAACATTTGGGAAAGGGATGTGGTGGTCCTGGTGGACAGCGGAATGACCATGAGGCAGCACTGTGCCGTTGTGGCCAAGAAGTCCAGTGGCATCCTGGGGTGTATCAGAAGGGCTGTGGTTAGTAGGCTGAGGGATGTTCTCCTCCCCCTCTACTCTGCCCTTGTGAGACCACATCTGGACTACGGCATCCAGTTCTGGGCCCCTCAGCTCAAGAACGACAGGGAACTGCTTGAGAGACTCTTGTGTAGAGCCATGAGGATGATTAAGGGATGATTTCATTACGAGGAAAGGCTGAGGGAGATGGGTCTCTTTAGCTTGGAAAAGAGGAGGCTGAGGGGAGACCTTATTAATGTTTATAAATATGCAAGGGGGAAGTGTCAGGAGGATGGAGCCAGGCTGTTCTCGGTGACATCCACTGATAGGACAAGGGGCAGCGAGTGCAATCTGGAACAAAAGAGGTTCCTCTTATATATGAAATGAAACTTTTTCACAGTGAGGGTGACAAAACACTGGAACAGGCTTCCCAACGGAGTTGTGCAGTCTCCTTCTCCGCAGACATTCAAAACTCGCATTGATGGGTTCCTGTGGAACCCGATGCAGGTGTTCCTGCTCCTGCAGGCGGATTGGACTAGATGACCTTTCAGGGTCCCTTCCAATCCCTAGCATTCTGTGACTATGTGATTCTGTAAAAATACGGAAGTCATTCACTGCTTCTGATTGGCAGGCAGAGGTGCAGCCATTTCCAGGAAAGCAGGGATGCGTCACGCATAACATCTCCTGGGGAAGATCAATGCCATCACTATGAATGTCTCCCCTTCCTCCTTTATCTAAGCTTCTATTGCTTAGCATGGTGTTATAATGAAGGGAGTATACCTTGGACCAGTTGGGGTCATCAACATGGCTGGTTCTGACATTGTGGGCATCCCCTACTGCCTCACTGGCAGAGAGTGATGAAACGAAGAGGGACCCGTGGCTGTGTGGAAGCACTCCTCAGAATAACTAAGACATCCACAGATTGTCTATACGACTTTCCTCACAAATCCAAAAGGCGGCATCATGCCAGCTCCAATGAAAATAAAAAAAAAATTACAAAAATAATAAAAAAAAAGACTCCATCCTGGCCAAAAGCAGGACACTTCCTTGAAGGCAAACGGTGCTTTGGCATGACACCATCTTGTGAGCTAGTCTCCGGCATTTCCTCCATGGAAGGGGACATGGAAGGGGACTCCTCCAAGAGGAGGGCAGCCCATTCCCAGGGAGAGGGCCTGGTGTCCCTTTCCACTGAGAGAGCTCCACGCCAAGGTGGCAGCTGCAGGTGCTAAGGGCGTTTCTTCTCTCCCTCCTCTTGGAAGACATTTGGTTTGATAGTCTCCATCCACGATGGCTGAATGTGGAAAAGGTTACTGCTAGGTCCCAAGGAACATCCACCTCCAGGTCCCAATACTGTCTCTCCATTTTGTCACTCAGAGTGCTTGTCCACAAACAGTCAAGTCTTCCACAGCCCACAGATCCTGCCTGGAGAGATGGAGTGAGTAATTCCTGCTCTCCAGCCTGTCCAGCAGGACTTCAGGCAGGATCATGGAGCCTATGCTCCTTCTCCATCCCCCTGGAACTCAGTCTATCCAAACCAATGAGAGGGAGGTGGAAGCATCTTCTCAGTTCTGTCCCCTTCCATCCAGAGCCCGCATACCATGCACCACAGGGAAGGAGTCACTTACAGGGGGCAACGACCGTGAGAGGCTGTAAGCCCTAGGTGAAGACCTAAGGGAAGGGAACTGCAGTCCAGGCCTTCCGTAAGCCCTACTTCACTTCCAGGAGCTAAGGCATGCTCACTCCTGCCTTGTGTGCATTCCCTCTTCCCAACATCATCTTGCCATCCACAGTGTCCCTTTCCTGTAAAAAAAAAAAAAATAATAATCTCAAGAATGACACCTTCTGAGGTACGATGTACTCCAGAGATAAGTCCACCATGAACCTGAAATCAGAATAGCATGTTCTCTAACATTTCTAGGAGGAAACACCCTCCTCCATTGGAAAGACAAGGAACCACTTCCCAGGATTCAATGTCATTTTCCCATTGGCTCCTCTCTTTCTGTGCAGAAAGGACTGTGGACATAAAGACCACAAGGGCCCTTGAATCCACTCAGCAAGAGGCCGAGAAGATCCTGAGTGAGAAGGTGGCTGTGTTGCAGAACCAACTGGAAGTTTCACAGAATGCCTACAGAGAAGAGCTGATTTCATTGGAAAGCAAACTAGGTGAGCAGGGTTGTCCACAAGGATGACTCCATCCCTCTTGGGGTTAAACATCCATGGGCAGCTAAACACTACACAGCCACTCACACCCTTTCCTCCAACTGGATGGGGGAGAGATGTGGAGAGGTCAAAGTGTGTAAACCCTTGCATTGAGATAGAGACATTTAAGAGGTAAAGCAAAAGCTGCAAGCCCAAGCAAAGCCAAATGGCACCAGTATAGGCACCAGTATAGGCTGGGGACTGACCTGTTGGAGAGCAACATTTGGGAAAGGGATGTGGTGGTCCTGGTGGACAGCGGAATGACCATGAGGCAGCACTGTGCCGTTGTGGCCAAGAAGTCCAGTGGCATCCTGGGGTGTATCAGAAGGGCTGTGGTTAGTAGGCTGAGGGATGTTCTCCTCCCCCTCTACTCTGCCCTTGTGAGACCACATCTGGACTACGGCATCCAGTTCTGGGCCCCTCAGCTCAAGAACGACAGGGAACTGCTTGAGAGACTCTTGTGTAGAGCCATGAGGATGATTAAGGGATGATTTCATTATGAGGAAAGGCTGAGGGAGATGGGTCTCTTTAGCTTGGAAAAGAGGAGGCTGAGGGGAGACCTTATTAATGTTTATAAATATGCAAGGGGGAAGTGTCAGGAGGATGGAGCCAGGCTGTTCTCGGTGACATCCACTGATAGGACAAGGGGCAGCGAGTGCAATCTGGAACAAAAGAGGTTCCTCTTATATATGAAATGAAACTTTTTCACAGTGAGGGTGACAAAACACTGGAACAGGCTTCCCAACGGAGTTGTGCAGTCTCCTTCTCCGCAGACATTCAAAACTCGCATTGATGGGTTCCTGTGGAACCCGATGCAGGTGTTCCTGCTCCTGCAGGCGGATTGGACTAGATGACCTTTCAGGGTCCCTTCCAATCCCTAGCATTCTGTGACTATGTGATTCTGTAAAAATACGGAAGTCATTCACTGCTTCTGATTGGCAGGCAGAGGTGCAGCCATTTCCAGGAAAGCAGGGATGCGTCACGCATAACATCTCCTGGGGAAGATCAATGCCATCACTATGAATGTCTCCCCTTCCTCCTTTATCTAAGCTTCTATTGCTTAGCATGGTGTTATAATGAAGGGAGTATACCTTGGACCAGTTGGGGTCATCAACATGGCTGGTTCTGACATTGTGGGCATCCCCTACTGCCTCACTGGCAGAGAGTGATGAAACGAAGAGGGACCCGTGGCTGTGTGGAAGCACTCCTCAGAATAACTAAGACATCCACAGATTGTCTATACGACTTTCCTCACAAATCCAAAAGGCGGCATCATACCAGCTCCAATGAAAATAAAAAAAAAATTACAAAAATAATAAAAAAAAAGACTCCATCCTGGCCAAAAGCAGGACACTTCCTTGAAGGCAAACGGTGCTTTGGCATGACACCATCTTGTGAGCTAGTCTCCGGCATTTCCTCCATGGAAGGGGACATGGAAGGGGACTCCTCCAAGAGGAGGGCAGCCCATTCCCAGGGAGAGGGCCTGGTGTCCCTTTCCACTGAGAGAGCTCCACGCCAAGGCGGCAGCTGCAGGTGCTAAGGGTGTTTCTTCTCTCCCTCCTCTTGGAAGACATTTGGTTTGATAGTCTCCATCCACGATGGCTGAATGTGGAAAAGGTTACTGCTAGGTCCCAAGGAACATCCACCTCCAGGTCCCAATACTGTCTCTCCATTTTGTCACTCAGAGTGCTTGTCCACAAACAGTCAAGTCTTCCACAGCCCACAGATCCTGCCTGGAGAGATGGAGTGAGTAATTCCTGCTCTCCAGCCTGTCCAGCAGGACTTCAGGCAGGATCATGGAGCCTATGCTCCTTCTCCATCCCCCTGGAACTCAGTCTATCCAAACCAATGAGAGGGAGGTGGAAGCATCTTCTCAGTTCTGTCCCCTTCCATCCAGAGCCCGCATACCATGCACCACAGGGAAGGAGTCACTTACAGGGGGCAATGACCGTGAGAGGCTGTAAGCCCTAGGTGAAGACCTAAGGGAAGGGAACTGCAGTCCAGGCCTTCCGTAAGCCCTACTTCACTTCCAGGAGCTAAGGCATGCTCACTCCTGCCTTGTGTGCATTCCCTCTTCCCAGCATCATCTTGCCATCCACAGTGTCCCTTTCCTGTAAAAAAAAAAAAATAATAATCTCAAGAATGACACCTTCTGAGGTACGATGTACTCCAGAGATAAGTCCACCATGAACCTGAAATCAGAATAGCATGTTCTCTAACATTTCTAGGAGGAAACACCCTCCTCCATTGGAAAGACAAGGAACCACTTCCCAGGATTCAATGTCATTTTCCCATTGGCTCCTCTCTTTCTGTGCAGAAAGGACTGTGGACATAAAGACCACAAGGGCCCTTGAATCCACTCAGCAAGAGGCCGAGAAGATCCTGAGTGAGAAGGTGGCTGTGTTGCAGAACCAACTGGAAGTTTCACAGAATGCCTACAGAGAAGAGCTGATTTCATTGGAAAGCAAACTAGGTGAGCAGGGTTGTCCACAAGGATGACTCCATCCCTCTTGGGGTTAAACATCCATGGGCAGCTAAACACTACACAGCCACTCACACCCTTTCCTCCAACTGGATGGGGGAGAGATGTGGAGAGGTCAAAGTGTGTAAACCCTTGGATTGAGATAGAGACATTTAAGAGGTAAAGCAAAAGCTGCAAGCCCAAGCAAAGCCAAATGGCACCAGTATAGGCACCAGTATAGGCTGGGGACTGACCTGTTGGAGAGCAACATTTGGGAAAGGGATGTGGTGGTCCTGGTGGACAGCGGAATGACCATGAGGCAGCACTGTGCCGTTGTGGCCAAGAAGTCCAGTGGCATCCTGGGGTGTATCAGAAGGGCTGTGGTTAGTAGGCTGAGGGATGTTCTCCTCCCCCTCTACTCTGCCCTTGTGAGACCACATCTGGACTACGGCATCCAGTTCTGGGCCCCTCAGCTCAAGAACGACAGGGAACTGCTTGAGAGACTCTTGTGTAGAGCCATGAGGATGATTAAGGGATGATTTCATTATGAGGAAAGGCTGAGGGAGATGGGTCTCTTTAGCTTGGAAAAGAGGAGGCTGAGGGGAGACCTTATTAATGTTTATAAATATGCAAGGGGGAAGTGTCAGGAGGATGGAGCCAGGCTGTTCTCGGTGACATCCACTGATAGGACAAGGGGCAGCGAGTGCAATCTGGAACAAAAGAGGTTCCTCTTATATATGAAATGAAACTTTTTCACAGTGAGGGTGACAAAACACTGGAACAGGCTTCCCAACGGAGTTGTGCAGTCTCCTTCTCCGCAGACATTCAAAACTCGCATTGATGGGTTCCTGTGGAACCCGATGCAGGTGTTCCTGCTCCTGCAGGCGGATTGGACTAGATGACCTTTCAGGGTCCCTTCCAATCCCTAGCATTCTGTGACTATGTGATTCTGTAAAAATACGGAAGTCATTCACTGCTTCTGATTGGCAGGCAGAGGTGCAGCCATTTCCAGGAAAGCAGGGATGCGTCACGCATAACATCTCCTGGGGAAGATCAATGCCATCACTATGAATGTCTCCCCTTCCTCCTTTATCTAAGCTTCTATTGCTTAGCATGGTGTTATAATGAAGGGAGTATACCTTGGACCAGTTGGGGTCATCAACATGGCTGGTTCTGACATTGTGGGCATCCCCTACTGCCTCACTGGCAGAGAGTGATGAAACGAAGAGGGACCCGTGGCTGTGTGGAAGCACTCCTCAGAATAACTAAGACATCCACAGATTGTCTATACGACTTTCCTCACAAATCCAAAAGGCGGCATCATGCCAGCTCCAATGAAAATAAAAAAAAAATTACAAAAATAATAAAAAAAAAGACTCCATCCTGGCCAAAAGCAGGACACTTCCTTGAAGGCAAACGGTGCTTTGGCATGACACCATCTTGTGAGCTAGTCTCCGGCATTTCCTCCATGGAAGGGGACATGGAAGGGGACTCCTCCAAGAGGAGGGCAGCCCATTCCCAGGGAGAGGGCCTGGTGTCCCTTTCCACTGAGAGAGCTCCACGCCAAGGTGGCAGCTGCAGGTGCTAAGGGCGTTTCTTCTCTCCCTCCTCTTGGAAGACATTTGGTTTGATAGTCTCCATCCACGATGGCTGAATGTGGAAAAGGTTACTGCTAGGTCCCAAGGAACATCCACCTCCAGGTCCCAATACTGTCTCTCCATTTTGTCACTCAGAGTGCTTGTCCACAAACAGTCAAGTCTTCCACAGCCCACAGATCCTGCCTGGAGAGATGGAGTGAGTAATTCCTGCTCTCCAGCCTGTCCAGCAGGACTTCAGGCAGGATCATGGAGCCTATGCTCCTTCTCCATCCCCCTGGAACTCAGTCTATCCAAACCAATGAGAGGGAGGTGGAAGCATCTTCTCAGTTCTGTCCCCTTCCATCCAGAGCCCGCATACCATGCACCACAGGGAAGGAGTCACTTACAGGGGGCAACGACCGTGAGAGGCTGTAAGCCCTAGGTGAAGACCTAAGGGAAGGGAACTGCAGTCCAGGCCTTCCGTAAGCCCTACTTCACTTCCAGGAGCTAAGGCATGCTCACTCCTGCCTTGTGTGCATTCCCTCTTCCCAACATCATCTTGCCATCCACAGTGTCCCTTTCCTGTAAAAAAAAAAAAAATAATAATCTCAAGAATGACACCTTCTGAGGTACGATGTACTCCAGAGATAAGTCCACCATGAACCTGAAATCAGAATAGCATGTTCTCTAACATTTCTAGGAGGAAACACCCTCCTCCATTGGAAAGACAAGGAACCACTTCCCAGGATTCAATGTCATTTTCCCATTGGCTCCTCTCTTTCTGTGCAGAAAGGACTGTGGACATAAAGACCACAAGGGCCCTTGAATCCACTCAGCAAGAGGCCGAGAAGATCCTGAGTGAGAAGGTGGCTGTGTTGCAGAACCAACTGGAAGTTTCACAGAATGCCTACAGAGAAGAGCTGATTTCATTGGAAAGCAAACTAGGTGAGCAGGGTTGTCCACAAGGATGACTCCATCCCTCTTGGGGTTAAACATCCATGGGCAGCTAAACACTACACAGCCACTCACACCCTTTCCTCCAACTGGATGGGGGAGAGATGTGGAGAGGTCAAAGTGTGTAAACCCTTGGATTGAGATAGAGACATTTAAGAGGTAAAGCAAAAGCTGCAAGCCCAAGCAAAGCCAAATGGCACCAGTATAGGCACCAGTATAGGCTGGGGACTGACCTGTTGGAGAGCAACATTTGGGAAAGGGATGTGGTGGTCCTGGTGGACAGCGGAATGACCATGAGGCAGCACTGTGCCGTTGTGGCCAAGAAGTCCAGTGGCATCCTGGGGTGTATCAGAAGGGCTGTGGTTAGTAGGCTGAGGGATGTTCTCCTCCCCCTCTACTCTGCCCTTGTGAGACCACATCTGGACTACGGCATCCAGTTCTGGGCCCCTCAGCTCAAGAACGACAGGGAACTGCTTGAGAGACTCTTGTGTAGAGCCATGAGGATGATTAAGGGATGATTTCATTATGAGGAAAGGCTGAGGGAGATGGGTCTCTTTAGCTTGGAAAAGAGGAGGCTGAGGGGAGACCTTATTAATGTTTATAAATATGCAAGGGGGAAGTGTCAGGAGGATGGAGCCAGGCTGTTCTCGGTGACATCCACTGATAGGACAAGGGGCAGCGAGTGCAATCTGGAACAAAAGAGGTTCCTCTTATATATGAAATGAAACTTTTTCACAGTGAGGGTGACAAAACACTGGAACAGGCTTCCCAACGGAGTTGTGCAGTCTCCTTCTCCGCAGACATTCAAAACTCGCATTGATGGGTTCCTGTGGAACCCGATGCAGGTGTTCCTGCTCCTGCAGGCGGATTGGACTAGATGACCTTTCAGGGTCCCTTCCAATCCCTAGCATTCTGTGACTATGTGATTCTGTAAAAATACGGAAGTCATTCACTGCTTCTGATTGGCAGGCAGAGGTGCAGCCATTTCCAGGAAAGCAGGGATGCGTCACGCATAACATCTCCTGGGGAAGATCAATGCCATCACTATGAATGTCTCCCCTTCCTCCTTTATCTAAGCTTCTATTGCTTAGCATGGTGTTATAATGAAGGGAGTATACCTTGGACCAGTTGGGGTCATCAACATGGCTGGTTCTGACATTGTGGGCATCCCCTACTGCCTCACTGGCAGAGAGTGATGAAACGAAGAGGGACCCGTGGCTGTGTGGAAGCACTCCTCAGAATAACTAAGACATCCACAGATTGTCTATACGACTTTCCTCACAAATCCAAAAGGCGGCATCATGCCAGCTCCAATGAAAATAAAAAAAAAAATTACAAAAATAATAAAAAAAAAGACTCCATCCTGGCCAAAAGCAGGACACTTCCTTGAAGGCAAACGGTGCTTTGGCATGACACCATCTTGTGAGCTAGTCTCCGGCATTTCCTCCATGGAAGGGGACATGGAAGGGGACTCCTCCAAGAGGAGGGCAGCCCATTCCCAGGGAGAGGGCCTGGTGTCCCTTTCCACTGAGAGAGCTCCACGCCAAGGTGGCAGCTGCAGGTGCTAAGGGCGTTTCTTCTCTCCCTCCTCTTGGAAGACATTTGGTTTGATAGTCTCCATCCACGATGGCTGAATGTGGAAAAGGTTACTGCTAGGTCCCAAGGAACATCCACCTCCAGGTCCCAATACTGTCTCTCCATTTTGTCACTCAGAGTGCTTGTCCACAAACAGTCAAGTCTTCCACAGCCCACAGATCCTGCCTGGAGAGATGGAGTGAGTAATTCCTGCTCTCCAGCCTGTCCAGCAGGACTTCAGGCAGGATCATGGAGCCTATGCTCCTTCTCCATCCCCCTGGAACTCAGTCTATCCAAACCAATGAGAGGGAGGTGGAAGCATCTTCTCAGTTCTGTCCCCTTCCATCCAGAGCCCGCATACCATGCACCACAGGGAAGGAGTCACTTACAGGGGGCAATGACCGTGAGAGGCTGTAAGCCCTAGGTGAAGACCTAAGGGAAGGGAACTGCAGTCCAGGCCTTCCGTAAGCCCTACTTCACTTCCAGGAGCTAAGGCATGCTCACTCCTGCCTTGTGTGCATTCCCTCTTCCCAACATCATCTTGCCATCCACAGTGTCCCTTTCCTGTAAAAAAAAAAAAATAATAATCTCAAGAATGACACCTTCTGAGGTACGATGTACTCCAGAGATAAGTCCACCATGAACCTGAAATCAGAATAGCATGTTCTCTAACATTTCTAGGAGGAAACACCCTCCTCCATTGGAAAGACAAGGAACCACTTCCCAGGATTCAATGTCATTTTCCCATTGGCTCCTCTCTTTCTGTGCAGAAAGGACTGTGGACATAAAGACCACAAGGGCCCTTGAATCCACTCAGCAAGAGGCCGAGAAGATCCTGAGTGAGAAGGTGGCTGTGTTGCAGAACCAACTGGAAGTTTCACAGAATGCCTACAGAGAAGAGCTGATTTCATTGGAAAGCAAACTAGGTGAGCAGGGTTGTCCACAAGGATGACTCCATCCCTCTTGGGGTTAAACATCCGTGGGCAGCTAAACACTACACAGCCACTCACACCCTTTCCTCCAACTGGATGGGGGAGAGATGTGGAGAGGTCAAAGTGTGTAAATCCTTGGATTGAGATAGAGACATTTAAGAGGTAAAGCAAAAGCTGCAAGCCCAAGCAAAGCCAAATGGCACCAGTATAGGCACCAGTATAGGCTGGGGACTGACCTGTTGGAGAGCAACATTTGGGAAAGGGATGTGGTGGTCCTGGTGGACAGCGGAATGACCATGAGGCAGCACTGTGCCGTTGTGGCCAAGAAGTCCAGTGGCATCCTGGGGTGTATCAGAAGGGCTGTGGTTAGTAGGCTGAGGGATGTTCTCCTCCCCCTCTACTCTGCCCTTGTGAGACCACATCTGGACTACGGCATCCAGTTCTGGGCCCCTCAGCTCAAGAACGACAGGGAACTGCTTGAGAGACTCTTGTGTAGAGCCATGAGGATGATTAAGGGATGATTTCATTATGAGGAAAGGCTGAGGGAGATGGGTCTCTTTAGCTTGGAAAAGAGGAGGCTGAGGGGAGACCTTATTAATGTTTATAAATATGCAAGGGGGAAGTGTCAGGAGGATGGAGCCAGGCTGTTCTCGGTGACATCCACTGATAGGACAAGGGGCAGCGAGTGCAATCTGGAACAAAAGAGGTTCCTCTTATATATGAAATGAAACTTTTTCACAGTGAGGGTGACAAAACACTGGAACAGGCTTCCCAACGGAGTTGTGCAGTCTCCTTCTCCGCAGACATTCAAAACTCGCATTGATGGGTTCCTGTGGAACCCGATGCAGGTGTTCCTGCTCCTGCAGGCGGATTGGACTAGATGACCTTTCAGGGTCCCTTCCAATCCCTAGCATTCTGTGACTATGTGATTCTGTAAAAATACGGAAGTCATTCACTGCTTCTGATTGGCAGGCAGAGGTGCAGCCATTTCCAGGAAAGCAGGGATGCGTCACGCATAACATCTCCTGGGGAAGATCAATGCCATCACTATGAATGTCTCCCCTTCCTCCTTTATCTAAGCTTCTATTGCTTAGCATGGTGTTATAATGAAGGGAGTATACCTTGGACCAGTTGGGGTCATCAACATGGCTGGTTCTGACATTGTGGGCATCCCCTACTGCCTCACTGGCAGAGAGTGATGAAACGAAGAGGGACCCGTGGCTGTGTGGAAGCACTCCTCAGAATAACTAAGACATCCACAGATTGTCTATACGACTTTCCTCACAAATCCAAAAGGCGGCATCATACCAGCTCCAATGAAAATAAAAAAAAAATTACAAAAATAATAAAAAAAAAGACTCCATCCTGGCCAAAAGCAGGACACTTCCTTGAAGGCAAACGGTGCTTTGGCATGACACCATCTTGTGAGCTAGTCTCCGGCATTTCCTCCATGGAAGGGGACATGGAAGGGGACTCCTCCAAGAGGAGGGCAGCCCATTCCCAGGGAGAGGGCCTGGTGTCCCTTTCCACTGAGAGAGCTCCACGCCAAGGTGGCAGCTGCAGGTGCTAAGGGCGTTTCTTCTCTCCCTCCTCTTGGAAGACATTTGGTTTGATAGTCTCCATCCACGATGGCTGAATGTGGAAAAGGTTACTGCTAGGTCCCAAGGAACATCCACCTCCAGGTCCCAATACTGTCTCTCCATTTTGTCACTCAGAGTGCTTGTCCACAAACAGTCAAGTCTTCCACAGCCCACAGATCCTGCCTGGAGAGATGGAGTGAGTAATTCCTGCTCTCCAGCCTGTCCAGCAGGACTTCAGGCAGGATCATGGAGCCTATGCTCCTTCTCCATCCCCCTGGAACTCAGTCTATCCAAACCAATGAGAGGGAGGTGGAAGCATCTTCTCAGTTCTGTCCCCTTCCATCCAGAGCCCGCATACCATGCACCACAGGGAAGGAGTCACTTACAGGGGGCAACGACCGTGAGAGGCTGTAAGCCCTAGGTGAAGACCTAAGGGAAGGGAACTGCAGTCCAGGCCTTCCGTAAGCCCTACTTCACTTCCAGGAGCTAAGGCATGCTCACTCCTGCCTTGTGTGCATTCCCTCTTCCCAACATCATCTTGCCATCCACAGTGTCCCTTTCCTGTAAAAAAAAAAAAATAATAATCTCAAGAATGACACCTTCTGAGGTACGATGTACTCCAGAGATAAGTCCACCATGAACCTGAAATCAGAATAGCATGTTCTCTAACATTTCTAGGAGGAAACACCCTCCTCCATTGGAAAGACAAGGAACCACTTCCCAGGATTCAATGTCATTTTCCCATTGGCTCCTCTCTTTCTGTGCAGAAAGGACTGTGGACATAAAGACCACAAGGGCCCTTGAATCCACTCAGCAAGAGGCCGAGAAGATCCTGAGTGAGAAGGTGGCTGTGTTGCAGAACCAACTGGAAGTTTCACAGAATGCCTACAGAGAAGAGCTGATTTCATTGGAAAGCAAACTAGGTGAGCAGGGTTGTCCACAAGGATGACTCCATCCCTCTTGGGGTTAAACATCCATGGGCAGCTAAACACTACACAGCCACTCACACCATTTCCTCCAACTGGATGGGGGAGAGATGTGGAGAGGTCAAAGTGTGTAAACCCTTGGATTGAGATAGAGACATTTAAGAGGTAAAGCAAAAGCTGCAAGCCCAAGCAAAGCCAAATGGCACCAGTATAGGCACCAGTATAGGCTGGGGGCTGACCTGTTGGAGAGCAACATTTGGGAAAGGGATGTGGTGGTCCTGGTGGACAGCGGAATGACCATGAGGCAGCACTGTGCCGTTGTGGCCAAGAAGTCCAGTGGCATCCTGGGGTGTATCAGAAGGGCTGTGGTTAGTAGGCTGAGGGATGTTCTCCTCCCCCTCTACTCTGCCCTTGTGAGACCACATCTGGACTACGGCATCCAGTTCTGGGCCCCTCAGCTCAAGAACGACAGGGAACTGCTTGAGAGACTCTTGTGTAGAGCCATGAGGATGATTAAGGGATGATTTCATTATGAGGAAAGGCTGAGGGAGATGGGTCTCTTTAGCTTGGAAAAGAGGAGGCTGAGGGGAGACCTTATTAATGTTTATAAATATGCAAGGGGGAAGTGTCAGGAGGATGGAGCCAGGCTGTTCTCGGTGACATCCACTGATAGGACAAGGGGCAGCGAGTGCAATCTGGAACAAAAGAGGTTCCTCTTATATATGAAATGAAACTTTTTCACAGTGAGGGTGACAAAACACTGGAACAGGCTTCCCAACGGAGTTGTGCAGTCTCCTTCTCCGCAGACATTCAAAACTCGCATTGATGGGTTCCTGTGGAACCCGATGCAGGTGTTCCTGCTCCTGCAGGCGGATTGGACTAGATGACCTTTCAGGGTCCCTTCCAATCCCTAGCATTCTGTGACTATGTGATTCTGTAAAAATACGGAAGTCATTCACTGCTTCTGATTGGCAGGCAGAGGTGCAGCCATTTCCAGGAAAGCAGGGATGCGTCACGCATAACATCTCCTGGGGAAGATCAATGCCATCACTATGAATGTCTCCCCTTCCTCCTTTATCTAAGCTTCTATTGCTTAGCATGGTGTTATAATGAAGGGAGTATACCTTGGACCAGTTGGGGTCATCAACATGGCTGGTTCTGACATTGTGGGCATCCCCTACTGCCTCACTGGCAGAGAGTGATGAAACGAAGAGGGACCCGTGGCTGTGTGGAAGCACTCCTCAGAATAACTAAGACATCCACAGATTGTCTATACGACTTTCCTCACAAATCCAAAAGGCGGCATCATACCAGCTCCAATGAAAATAAAAAAAAAATTACAAAAATAATAAAAAAAAAAGACTCCATCCTGGCCAAAAGCAGGACACTTCCTTGAAGGCAAACGGTGCTTTGGCATGACACCATCTTGTGAGCTAGTCTCCGGCATTTCCTCCATGGAAGGGGACATGGAAGGGGACTCCTCCAAGAGGAGGGCAGCCCATTCCCAGGGAGAGGGCCTGGTGTCCCTTTCCACTGAGAGAGCTCCACGCCAAGGCGGCAGCTGCAGGTGCTAAGGGTGTTTCTTCTCTCCCTCCTCTTGGAAGACATTTGGTTTGATAGTCTCCATCCACGATGGCTGAATGTGGAAAAGGTTACTGCTAGGTCCCAAGGAACATCCACCTCCAGGTCCCAATACTGTCTCTCCATTTTGTCACTCAGAGTGCTTGTCCACAAACAGTCAAGTCTTCCACAGCCCACAGATCCTGCCTGGAGAGATGGAGTGAGTAATTCCTGCTCTCCAGCCTGTCCAGCAGGACTTCAGGCAGGATCATGGAGCCTATGCTCCTTCTCCATCCCCCTGGAACTCAGTCTATCCAAACCAATGAGAGGGAGGTGGAAGCATCTTCTCAGTTCTGTCCCCTTCCATCCAGAGCCCGCATACCATGCACCACAGGGAAGGAGTCACTTACAGGGGGCAATGACCGTGAGAGGCTGTAAGCCCTAGGTGAAGACCTAAGGGAAGGGAACTGCAGTCCAGGCCTTCCGTAAGCCCTACTTCACTTCCAGGAGCTAAGGCATGCTCACTCCTGCCTTGTGTGCATTCCCTCTTCCCAACATCATCTTGCCATCCACAGTGTCCCTTTCCTGTAAAAAAAAAAAAATAATAATCTCAAGAATGACACCTTCTGAGGTACGATGTACTCCAGAGATAAGTCCACCATGAACCTGAAATCAGAATAGCATGTTCTCTAACATTTCTAGGAGGAAACACCCTCCTCCATTGGAAAGACAAGGAACCACTTCCCAGGATTCAATGTCATTTTCCCATTGGCTCCTCTCTTTCTGTGCAGAAAGGACTGTGGACATAAAGACCACAAGGGCCCTTGAATCCACTCAGCAAGAGGCCGAGAAGATCCTGAGTGAGAAGGTGGCTGTGTTGCAGAACCAACTGGAAGTTTCACAGAATGCCTACAGAGAAGAGCTGATTTCATTGGAAAGCAAACTAGGTGAGCAGGGTTGTCCACAAGGATGACTCCATCCCTCTTGGGGTTAAACATCCATGGGCAGCTAAACACTACACAGCCACTCACACCCTTTCCTCCAACTGGATGGGGGAGAGATGTGGAGAGGTCAAAGTGTGTAAACCCTTGGATTGAGATAGAGACATTTAAGAGGTAAAGCAAAAGCTGCAAGCCCAAGCAAAGCCAAATGGCACCAGTATAGGCACCAGTATAGGCTGGGGGCTGACCTGTTGGAGAGCAACATTTGGGAAAGGGATGTGGTGGTCCTGGTGGACAGCGGAATGACCATGAGGCAGCACTGTGCCGTTGTGGCCAAGAAGTCCAGTGGCATCCTGGGGTGTATCAGAAGGGCTGTGGTTAGTAGGCTGAGGGATGTTCTCCTCCCCCTCTACTCTGCCCTTGTGAGACCACATCTGGACTACGGCATCCAGTTCTGGGCCCCTCAGCTCAAGAACGACAGGGAACTGCTTGAGAGACTCTTGTGTAGAGCCATGAGGATGATTAAGGGATGATTTCATTATGAGGAAAGGCTGAGGGAGATGGGTCTCTTTAGCTTGGAAAAGAGGAGGCTGAGGGGAGACCTTATTAATGTTTATAAATATGCAAGGGGGAAGTGTCAGGAGGATGGAGCCAGGCTGTTCTCGGTGACATCCACTGATAGGACAAGGGGCAGCGAGTGCAATCTGGAACAAAAGAGGTTCCTCTTATATATGAAATGAAACTTTTTCACAGTGAGGGTGACAAAACACTGGAACAGGCTTCCCAACGGAGTTGTGCAGTCTCCTTCTCCGCAGACATTCAAAACTCGCATTGATGGGTTCCTGTGGAACCCGATGCAGGTGTTCCTGCTCCTGCAGGCGGATTGGACTAGATGACCTTTCAGGGTCCCTTCCAATCCCTAGCATTCTGTGACTATGTGATTCTGTAAAAATACGGAAGTCATTCACTGCTTCTGATTGGCAGGCAGAGGTGCAGCCATTTCCAGGAAAGCAGGGATGCGTCACGCATAACATCTCCTGGGGAAGATCAATGCCATCACTATGAATGTCTCCCCTTCCTCCTTTATCTAAGCTTCTATTGCTTAGCATGGTGTTATAATGAAGGGAGTATACCTTGGACCAGTTGGGGTCATCAACATGGCTGGTTCTGACATTGTGGGCATCCCCTACTGCCTCACTGGCAGAGAGTGATGAAACGAAGAGGGACCCGTGGCTGTGTGGAAGCACTCCTCAGAATAACTAAGACATCCACAGATTGTCTATACGACTTTCCTCACAAATCCAAAAGGCGGCATCATACCAGCTCCAATGAAAATAAAAAAAAAATTACAAAAATAATAAAAAAAAAGACTCCATCCTGGCCAAAAGCAGGACACTTCCTTGAAGGCAAACGGTGCTTTGGCATGACACCATCTTGTGAGCTAGTCTCCGGCATTTCCTCCATGGAAGGGGACATGGAAGGGGACTCCTCCAAGAGGAGGGCAGCCCATTCCCAGGGAGAGGGCCTGGTGTCCCTTTCCACTGAGAGAGCTCCACGCCAAGGTGGCAGCTGCAGGTGCTAAGGGCGTTTCTTCTCTCCCTCCTCTTGGAAGACATTTGGTTTGATAGTCTCCATCCACGATGGCTGAATGTGGAAAAGGTTACTGCTAGGTCCCAAGGAACATCCACCTCCAGGTCCCAATACTGTCTCTCCATTTTGTCACTCAGAGTGCTTGTCCACAAACAGTCAAGTCTTCCACAGCCCACAGATCCTGCCTGGAGAGATGGAGTGAGTAATTCCTGCTCTCCAGCCTGTCCAGCAGGACTTCAGGCAGGATCATGGAGCCTATGCTCCTTCTCCATCCCCCTGGAACTCAGTCTATCCAAACCAATGAGAGGGAGGTGGAAGCATCTTCTCAGTTCTGTCCCCTTCCATCCAGAGCCCGCATACCATGCACCACAGGGAAGGAGTCACTTACAGGGGGCAATGACCGTGAGAGGCTGTAAGCCCTAGGTGAAGACCTAAGGGAAGGGAACTGCAGTCCAGGCCTTCCGTAAGCCCTACTTCACTTCCAGGAGCTAAGGCATGCTCACTCCTGCCTTGTGTGCATTCCCTCTTCCCAACATCATCTTGCCATCCACAGTGTCCCTTTCCTGTAAAAAAAAAAAAATAATAATCTCAAGAATGACACCTTCTGAGGTACGATGTACTCCAGAGATAAGTCCACCATGAACCTGAAATCAGAATAGCATGTTCTCTAACATTTCTAGGAGGAAACACCCTCCTCCATTGGAAAGACAAGGAACCACTTCCCAGGATTCAATGTCATTTTCCCATTGGCTCCTCTCTTTCTGTGCAGAAAGGACTGTGGACATAAAGACCACAAGGGCCCTTGAATCCACTCAGCAAGAGGCCGAGAAGATCCTGAGTGAGAAGGTGGCTGTGTTGCAGAACCAACTGGAAGTTTCACAGAATGCCTACAGAGAAGAGCTGATTTCATTGGAAAGCAAACTAGGTGAGCAGGGTTGTCCACAAGGATGACTCCATCCCTCTTGGGGTTAAACATCCGTGGGCAGCTAAACACTACACAGCCACTCACACCCTTTCCTCCAACTGGATGGGGGAGAGATGTGGAGAGGTCAAAGTGTGTAAACCCTTGGATTGAGATAGAGACATTTAAGAGGTAAAGCAAAAGCTGCAAGCCCAAGCAAAGCCAAATGGCACCAGTATAGGCACCAGTATAGGCTGGGGACTGACCTGTTGGAGAGCAACATTTGGGAAAGGGATGTGGTGGTCCTGGTGGACAGCGGAATGACCATGAGGCAGCACTGTGCCGTTGTGGCCAAGAAGTCCAGTGGCATCCTGGGGTGTATCAGAAGGGCTGTGGTTAGTAGGCTGAGGGATGTTCTCCTCCCCCTCTACTCTGCCCTTGTGAGACCACATCTGGACTACGGCATCCAGTTCTGGGCCCCTCAGCTCAAGAACGACAGGGAACTGCTTGAGAGACTCTTGTGTAGAGCCATGAGGATGATTAAGGGATGATTTCATTATGAGGAAAGGCTGAGGGAGATGGGTCTCTTTAGCTTGGAAAAGAGGAGGCTGAGGGGAGACCTTATTAATGTTTATAAATATGCAAGGAGGAAGTGTCAGGAGGATGGAGCCAGGCTGTTCTCGGTGACATCCACTGATAGGACAAGGGGCAGCGAGTGCAATCTGGAACAAAAGAGGTTCCTCTTATATATGAAATGAAACTTTTTCACAGTGAGGGTGACAAAACACTGGAACAGGCTTCCCAACGGAGTTGTGCAGTCTCCTTCTCCGCAGACATTCAAAACTCGCATTGATGGGTTCCTGTGGAACCCGATGCAGGTGTTCCTGCTCCTGCAGGCGGATTGGACTAGATGACCTTTCAGGGTCCCTTCCAATCCCTAGCATTCTGTGACTATGTGATTCTGTAAAAATACGGAAGTCATTCACTGCTTCTGATTGGCAGGCAGAGGTGCAGCCATTTCCAGGAAAGCAGGGATGCGTCACGCATAACATCTCCTGGGGAAGATCAATGCCATCACTATGAATGTCTCCCCTTCCTCCTTTATCTAAGCTTCTATTGCTTAGCATGGTGTTATAATGAAGGGAGTATACCTTGGACCAGTTGGGGTCATCAACATGGCTGGTTCTGACATTGTGGGCATCCCCTACTGCCTCACTGGCAGAGAGTGATGAAACGAAGAGGGACCCGTGGCTGTGTGGAAGCACTCCTCAGAATAACTAAGACATCCACAGATTGTCTATACGACTTTCCTCACAAATCCAAAAGGCGGCATCATGCCAGCTCCAATGAAAATAAAAAAAAAATTACAAAAATAATAAAAAAAAAGACTCCATCCTGGCCAAAAGCAGGACACTTCCTTGAAGGCAAACGGTGCTTTGGCATGACACCATCTTGTGAGCTAGTCTCCGGCATTTCCTCCATGGAAGGGGACATGGAAGGGGACTCCTCCAAGAGGAGGGCAGCCCATTCCCAGGGAGAGGGCCTGGTGTCCCTTTCCACTGAGAGAGCTCCACGCCAAGGCGGCAGCTGCAGGTGCTAAGGGTGTTTCTTCTCTCCCTCCTCTTGGAAGACATTTGGTTTGATAGTCTCCATCCACGATGGCTGAATGTGGAAAAGGTTACTGCTAGGTCCCAAGGAACATCCACCTCCAGGTCCCAATACTGTCTCTCCATTTTGTCACTCAGAGTGCTTGTCCACAAACAGTCAAGTCTTCCACAGCCCACAGATCCTGCCTGGAGAGATGGAGTGAGTAATTCCTGCTCTCCAGCCTGTCCAGCAGGACTTCAGGCAGGATCATGGAGCCTATGCTCCTTCTCCATCCCCCTGGAACTCAGTCTATCCAAACCAATGAGAGGGAGGTGGAAGCATCTTCTCAGTTCTGTCCCCTTCCATCCAGAGCCCGCATACCATGCACCACAGGGAAGGAGTCACTTACAGGGGGCAATGACCGTGAGAGGCTGTAAGCCCTAGGTGAAGACCTAAGGGAAGGGAACTGCAGTCCAGGCCTTCCGTAAGCCCTACTTCACTTCCAGGAGCTAAGGCATGCTCACTCCTGCCTTGTGTGCATTCCCTCTTCCCAACATCATCTTGCCATCCACAGTGTCCCTTTCCTGTAAAAAAAAAAAAATAATAATCTCAAGAATGACACCTTCTGAGGTACGATGTACTCCAGAGATAAGTCCACCATGAACCTGAAATCAGAATAGCATGTTCTCTAACATTTCTAGGAGGAAACACCCTCCTCCATTGGAAAGACAAGGAACCACTTCCCAGGATTCAATGTCATTTTCCCATTGGCTCCTCTCTTTCTGTGCAGAAAGGACTGTGGACATAAAGACCACAAGGGCCCTTGAATCCACTCAGCAAGAGGCCGAGAAGATCCTGAGTGAGAAGGTGGCTGTGTTGCAGAACCAACTGGAAGTTTCACAGAATGCCTACAGAGAAGAGCTGATTTCATTGGAAAGCAAACTAGGTGAGCAGGGTTGTCCACAAGGATGACTCCATCCCTCTTGGGGTTAAACATCCATGGGCAGCTAAACACTACACAGCCACTCACACCCTTTCCTCCAACTGGATGGGGGAGAGATGTGGAGAGGTCAAAGTGTGTAAACCCTTGGATTGAGATAGAGACATTTAAGAGGTAAAGCAAAAGCTGCAAGCCCACTAAAGCAAAGAATTGAAGTCATTCTCTACTTCTGATAGTCAGGTAGGTGATCAGCCATTCCCAGGAAATCAGACCTCTGTCACACACAACATTTCCTTGGGAAGACCAATGCCATATCTGTGAATGTCTCTCCTTCCTCCTACCTAATCTCAGCTTTTATTGCTAAGCTTTTTTTATAATGTATGGAGCACACCTTGGGGCTTTCTTCATGGCTGTTTCTCCTCCCAGCATTGTGGGCATTCCCTACCTTCTCCCTGGCAGAGCATGATGACAAAGAGGGCCCCGTATAAGAATATTGCAGGTGTTGACCTTGCATTTTTCTTCCTGTCCAGAAATGACTATGACAGTTTTGTATGCTTGTAGGACCAAGTGCAGGAGTGATTGGAGTGTGAGTGCTTGAGTGCCTGACTTTTCTAGGGATAAGTACTACCTTCCTGGGAAGTTTGTCCCTGTGAAAGGTGATCTTTTTGGCCACTTCTTTGGCCTTTTCTTTCCAGCTGAAAATAAAGAGTATCTCATCTTATGTCTCAGCAGCTTTTAGTCCTCTTTTTTGTTTGTTTGTTTCTTTGGTTGTTTTTCTGTTTGTTTGTTTTTCCCAACTGAGGATGGAATTTGGTAAGATAAATGTGTGCGTTTATGGCAGGGAGAGTGGGACTTGCTGTCACCTAAGGCAGATAATTGGTGAAATGCCTTTGGATATACTACAGGAGAAAACAGTCTTTGTATTCAGCAGCATGGATGGTGTCTTACCACACTATAGACCAGCATACTTTGATAAATCCACTTACTGCCTGCTATATTCTTTTTCTCCACAGAATTTTTCATAATTCAGATCTACAAAGGTAAGCATAACAGAGATGATGAACCTACATTTTCTGAGCCTGAACCCAAC